>NC_053121.1:4876253-5036253 GCF_010015445.1 Perca fluviatilis
GACAACTATTGGATGGTTTGCCAAGCAATGCAGTACAATTCATGTTCCCCTTAGGATGAATTGTAACAAATTTTGATTTTTTTCATCTAGCTCCATCATTTCGGTCAAAATCTTAATTTGTCAAATACTCTGGCTTTTGACCAAATACCTGCAAAACTGCCTGAGGTCCGCTGCAGGCTATGCCTATCTTGCCTTTAGTTTCCCATGTTGGTCTGGTCTAAATGCTCTTTCTATAACTTTTTAAGTGACATTAACATTCCCCGGAGATGCCGTTTTTCCTTTCCACCTTGTACCCCAATAACCCTGTCAATACCTCTATCATTCCATCCCTCTCTCTGTATCTCTGATAAGACTGATAGTTTCATTTGCATTCTGAAGGGACCGCTGCACCCTTTTGAGATTAATGAGACAACCCTTCACCTAGACCTACTCCTCTCCAGCTCTTTCCTCTACCCCCACCCTGTACCTTTCCTTTCTTCTTTGCTTCGTCACTCTTTCCCTTGCCATTCTCATGTAAGGTAGGCCTTTAGTTGTTGCTGCCTTTCAGAGCAAGCGTAAACATTCATATAACTAGTAAAAAGAATACAGTAGATGTGTAAATTTGGCTGTTACTTTTCAATCAGTCCAAGCTTATTGTGTTGGAAAATTGGGTTTTAAGATTTGATTGCATGGCAGAACACACTGCATGGCTTTTTAAGGCTTTAGGTTATAAGTAATTATATATTTAAAACACTTGGGCTCCTCGATTATGGAAAAATTTAACTGTGAAATTTCCCTTAATAATTTTCCAGTTTGAACTTTTTGAATTCCCCTTAAAACAAATATTATCAAAATATCTTCAAATGTTGGCTGAGTAAGTTTAGCCTTCGGTAGGGGGGAAAGTCCACGTGTCAGACAAAATAAGACTTTACTTGCAAAAAGTAACGTGCAAAACAACTGCTTTTCTGGATTACATTGTTTTTGTGATCGTAAGGAGCCAAAATTTTGAAATCACGATCACAATTCGATTAATTGCACAGCCTTAGTATTTTGCCTGCCTGGTATTTTGAGGACTCAAACTTGGCTGGGAGACGGAGGCACAGTAGGAGCTATGTCAGTAGTGATTAAGTGGTGGTGCAGTGCGTCTCTCCTACATACGTCTGTCTCTTTATCAAGTGACACGCCTAACAGATCCTACTTAAAAGCCTGCACTACTGTTTTGTGTTTATGTTAGGTTTTTTGATATACAGAAAGTCTCTCCAGGAGAAAAGAAAGTTCTACTAATACCATTACCACCGTAAACAGCATTATTGTGTGCCATTTGGACCTTACTGGACACTTTTTCCAACTGTCTTGTAGGTACAAACATACTGAAAACAGAGCAAAAATCTCTCACAACACAAGATGCAACAACACTAGAGCTGTCAGTCTTCTATAATACCATTTGAATTTTGTTATTTTTTTAAATATTTGAATAATATTCCAGTATGTATGTTCAAATGCAGCTTATTATTACAGTTTTTTACGATCGCTATGACAATTTTTTCAGTACTTTTAACAACTTTCCTAAACTCTTAACGCACCAACACATCTACAACACACAATTGACAAAACAGTTAATTTCATGCTCAAAATCACACATTGTAAACTAAACTCCAACACTAATTTTCAAAATACAATAATACACTAATACAATACACTATGTCTACCAAAACAATGCAAACATGTCTCAAAATCAAATAATTCTTACAAAACACTAACACATGTTCTCTCCCAACAGGAACATTTAGTCAATCATAGCACAATATCATACAAAACACTAACATCCCGTGGAATTACAGAAACTGCATTATTTTATGTGTCAGGTCTGCCCTTATAATACAGTAATAGACAATAGTATATTGTATTGATCATAGATTGTGTTTTACACTGCAGTTTCTCTTGAAGCCTCTCTACATTTTTGTTTTGTTGGGTTTAGACAATGCAAGATTATTTGTTGGGCTTTTCCACCTTTATTTGACAGGGCAGCTAGTTGAGAAAGGGGAGAGAGAGAGAGAGAGAGAGAGAGAGAGAGAGAGAGAGAGAGAGAGAGAGAGAGGGGGAAGACATGCAGTAAATCGTCACAACTCGGATTTGAACCCTGGACCTCTGCGTCGAGGCATAAACCTCCAAGTATATGTGCGCCTGCTCTACCCACTGATTCAACCCGGCCACCATTTTGTTTCTTTTGCTGCAGAGATTCAATACAAAAAATGAATGACCCATCTCAGAGTAGCTTTATAGAATGTACGGTTTATGAAAAAGAAGGAGACAGAGACAGAATTGTCCTGGTACTCCTCTTCCTCTCCCTCATGAAGGCATTTTTCTTATTTTCTGTGTTCATCTACAGTATATTGTTCAAATAGGTCCTCTTTTACTGTACTACCATATGATCATGCGATTGAAAGAACCTCAACACCTGAGTGTGTTTCCTAGAAGGGAATCAGCTGTGATTGATCTATTTCCATAGCTTCAATCAGCTGGTTCAACAATAAATGCATGTATAAAATGCAGGGGATATATTTGTGTTTCAATTTACAATATGATCAGCTGTTCACTTTCACTTTAGCCTATAAGTTAGGTTTAGAACATGATATCTGTTCTGACATTTAGTGTGTAAGCATTTGTAAATTTGGCAGTAAAGATCCATTGTTTTGGTCTTGGTGGAGCTTGTGTGTAAAAGAAGTTAAAGCATTTTAAATGTGTGTTAACTGTATGCATTTTGTGTCAAAGCAACAAGAAATGTGTTATTGTATAGCCTACACAGACAGATGTTGTGCTAACTGTGTTAAGAGTTTAGGAAAGTTGTTAAAAGTATTGAAAAAAGTGTCATAGCAATTGTAAAAAAACTGTAATATGTACTACACTACTCAGGCTTATGCATTGTCAATGCCACTATAAGCATGTGGTTGTTGTTACATGTTCCGTCCACTAGAGGGATTTCCAACATTAGCCTGTCCTTGAAGGGGATCTACGTCATGGCGCTTTGCATTTCTGGCATGCCGCTTTCTGTTTACATTCATTTTCCACCACACACACAGCGACAAACAAATCAACAGAGAACTCTGTCATGAAATATTATCTAACAAGTGTATTGAAGCTCTCTGTTGTAAAGGCTAACGGTGTTCGGTTAGCACAATAACATCATGTTAGTAAGCCAAATCGATTTGTCATAAACTAAGTAACAACAGCGTTAGCCACGATGTTAACGGTATTGTTAACTAAGCCAAACGGTGCTGTCACAACTATTTTAGAATGTAATATATGAAGTCGAAGCTAACTGACAGCTGTAGGGCAGCTAACCTAAACTTTAGCGGTCTCCATGAAGCTCCCAGCTAAGCTCCTATAACTCGCGATGCAGTTAGGGAACCAGAACGAGCTAACTATTGATAACATAAGCATTTTGGCTCGGTGGATGTCGATTTAAAGTCACGTTATATCTATTTCCCATCCTTCTTCCGATATCCAGCCGCAGCCTGTCACTCCCCCCTGTGCTAACGTTACTCGGTACGTAACGCTAGCCCACAATGCCTTGTGTTTCTCACTCCCGTAACTTATTGTTCATCAGACGTGACATGAGAAGAGGGAGATTAGCTAACGTTAGTTCACCTATTTATAAAAAAAAGTCACATTCGAATTATATTGATTTTTTTACTATTTTTTACTACAAATTATATTCGACTCTCAGAATTCGTTCCAACATCCTAACCAACACCATGTGCCATTAATTCACAAAAGACAGCTCTCTCTAAAAGAGAAGGGAAATTGTGGGTCTGTGTTAACATGAATATCAAAAGGTGTGTGCTGAATAGATGATAATGATGGGGCTGCTGTTTACTTTTAGCACACAGCTTCACACACACACGAATTTGAGATCTTTCAACTGTTCATAGTTCTTCCTTCTCTTGAAAATGACAGCATGTTGTTGATATGGAAATTTGTGTGCATGTCTGTGTCTGCATGTTGAAGGCATTGGCTGATTTCAACCAAACAGTCCCAGGAAAGAATGATTCACAGCAAGTAAACGCTGCAGCTCCCTTTATTATGGCTTTGCGTTTCGACCGTATCTGAGGGTCTGTGAAGATTATGCAAAGCCCCAGCTTGGTCTGAGACAAGAAGTTTGAATGCGACGAGACAACAACGATTAGACAACACAGCTACTGTGTGGGGCGTTGTAAATGATTTTTGTGATGCCGCAAAGAAGAGGTTTTAAATGTGGAAAAGGAGAAATGCCACAAAGGAAGGTTACCTTTCGACAAAGTAGAGGATCTGCTGATGTTTCTGCTTTAGTGTATAACTGGAATGACAATTAGCAAATTAATGTATAGCTATAACAGAAAAAAAGGAGGTGGCTAGTAAGGACGAACTATTTTAAAATTATTTTCAGCATCTTTCACTCCTACAGCTCCCTCAGCATTGTTTCCATGTTTTCAGCAAAAAAAGCTGTGATAAACCCACTGTACACTACATGCCAAGCACTAAACAGACTGAGAAAGTGCTGTTCAAGAGTTAATGGAGACAAAAACAGAGATTGAGGTAGAGTGACTAATGGACTTTCATCAGGTGGACACAAATGCGAGTCTAAATTATTGTCATCATGGCAAAATGTGGTCATGGAGACACTTACTGTAGCGGGAACTACCACGGAGACAGTTTTGAGTACCTGGCCAGATTTTGTAACCTCAATAGCGTCGCAATCATGCAATACGCAGACGTGAAACCTTACAGGTGTGTTGTTGAGCTCAAAATGAAGGTTGAGTTCGAAAACGGATGTTGTCCCAGCAATGGTGCCAAGAGTATGGGGGTAGGAAGTAGGAAAGGGGCACCAACTTTAAGCCCCTGCAATTTGGTGTTGCGGCTGGTGTGTGATCCCATCGCAAGATCATTTCTAGTTTTTTTTCTTTTACTATTTGGGAATAAAGTTGCACATTTGTTTTTAATGCCTATACCACAACAACACATTTCCATCCCAAGTCCAAATATTGCGACTAGTGACCACCATGACTTGCAAGTCTGAATTATTGCAACACAAACTAGATTGTTCCTGGGCCAGTAGAAAGTGCCACGTTAAGGGCGTGCCCTGGTAGTTCACCGGGGTAGGGTGCGTACCATTTAGGCTCAGTCTTAACCGCAGCTGCTGGGTTTGAGTCCAGCCTTGGGGCCTTTGCTGAATGTCTTCCCCTCTGTCTACTGTTTCCTCTCATTTTTTTGTCTAAATTAAAGCATAAAATACCTTATAAAATATCTTTAAAAAAATCAAAGACTCAACGACTTTTTTTTGAAGACGGAGACCAAGAACTATGGCCTGTAACCAAAAGTGGAACCCAACTCTCTAAGTCAAAATGCAAGGGTCCTGGGTAGTGATAGCATCAAGATGTAAGAAGAACATTGTTGAGCATTGTTGGAGCATATCAGAAGTCACACATGCATACAGTGTATTTACACTTTGACAGTCAGGTTTAGCCACTGCCCACAACACACCCTCTATGTGTCAGTGCAAGACAACTCAAAGGACCTTATGTGGTCTATATCCTAATTATGTAACTGACCAGACACATGAATTACCAACACCACATTACTGTACAAAGACTCAGGAACTGCAGTTGTCTCAGTGCAGAGGTGCTTTATAATTTCAGTTTCAATTTTCAGTTTGAGGTTTCAGATGAGATTTGACCTTTTTCAGTTAGGTAGTGCGGTGCAGTCCCGCACATTAGGTCAGACAGATCACTGGATAATTACTAGACAGACCTTACAGAGAGTAGTCAGTTTGTTTTAGTTCTTTTCTCCTACTGCAATCATAACAGGGAATATAAGTCTGGCAATTTATTGAACTTAAAGGTGGGTGTGTGCGTGCGTGCGTGCATGCATGCGTGCATGTGGGATATCAGATATGAGCTTATATGAAAGTCATTTGAGTGACTTTTCTGTGATTTAAGAACACGTTGACGCTATCTGAATCATCCCGATCTGATAATTTTAGCTCACCAGGTGCTCCAACTAGATTAAAACAAACACTGTCTCATTGCACTCTTTATCTCCTCAGATGGAATGAACACAGCTTGCATGTCGAACCAAATGTGACCTTTTACATTTTGAAATCGCATGACCGTTAAGATTCACAACATGGGGAACAGAACACAAGAAGACGTTTGTTAACATTTCAAAGAATATCCACAACGATATAATTTACTCAGTATGGCGTTGTTAATTATTCCTGCTGTGTGGCCTAGAATGTTTTGCACCGCGAATGGAATGACCTTAGCGTATTAAGCATCTGTCCAGTGAAACTATCACACTTTGCCTCGCCTGACATTTGACACATTAGACTTTTTTATTTTGCCACAGTGGGAGAGTTTTTAAATCTCAATCGAGAGACATTTTGCAGAAAGTATAAACTCATAAAGGGTGTCAAGGCACTCACGCGAGAAAGAGGGCTCTATATTAAACCTGTCAGAACTGATTAGTATGCTGGAGAATGAAAAACTGGGCTCAGTCATGGTTCAGGTTCACAAATAACACCGTTTTTTAAGTGTGGAGTTTCCACTAAACAAGGATCTGTTTTGTCTATGTGCATCTTTGAGGTCTAGCAAATATGTTGAATGATTTAAAAAAAAGAAAATAATTCGCATTGTTTACCTTAAACAACCTTGCAGTCTTCTTTGCCTAAATTTTTTATTTTGTGGCTTCATTGTTTAAAACATTGCACCTACTAGTACGACTAGTGGTCAAAATCTCAAGAGGGCACATTTAGGGGTTCTGCTGCTACAGCCTTACCCGGTCTGGTATGACCAGAAGCCTATGGTGCTAGCTAACTTTAGGTAGCTAGGTACACTCTGCCTTGTAACTGTACTTTAACGTATGACAGTGCAACATATTTAATAGGACTATTATCTGTTTAATAAGTACAATCCTATTTTGAGTAAATATAGCAGTCAAAAATTGTGGAGAAGTAAAACAACGCATTCTCATAAATGGGGTTCGTATGATATATCGTACGAAAACTTATGCATTCCAATATATATGATATCCTACGAAATTAGGTGACCATGATAGTTAAGTTTAGCGGTCTTTACAGTTAAATTTAGCCGAGAAAAGACTGCTGTGAGCCAGGTACCGTTCACCGTGAGGTTCCAGTTCTGGTCGTTTCAATAAACGACAATAAAGAACAGCTTGTTCATTACTAAGGCCATACGGTCAACTTTAAATGATACGTTTAAAATATATTTACAATAACTTACAACAATTTCACCAGTCAACTGCTGTTAAACGCTAAAAAAATTAACCACTAGATGGCAGGATGGTACTTTACAACAACACTGTATGCACCATGGGCTTACGCATTGCAATTGAACACATCATTAAGTCCCGTTGTTGTTGTCTCTCTGACAACTGCGACTCCGCTAGTGGCCATGGGGTCTCACGTGCAGCTAGGCCACACTGTGTCTTTAGCTGCAGATTGTTGTATGTCCCGGTGTTGGATCCTTTCAGGTGAAATACTGCTGCATGTCAGACCGTTTAGCTTTCATTATTTTAACCGTGTTTAAGCCAGCTACTAGCCCACGGTAGGCTGTTACCTGCTGCCAAGTGTAATGTTAACAAGCGTCACGTGCAGCGATGCTTCTGTTGCCGGTAACATGCGTTTCAGGGCACCAAAATCTGCATTGTCATCCAGTCTGGTAGATAGCCGTCGAGCTATATTGGCACCAGGATTAGGTACCCACACGCGTTTCCTGGGTGAAAATCTTGTTTTTTCTGGTACACAAACTCCGCTCCCCCACTTAAAAGCCCTGTGTTTTATGATCCAACACCCCCCCAACCTCCTCCCTATGTGTATCCAGAGCGCTCTCATACAGCCGCAGTCACTGTGGTGAATACAGCAACAAATGCGTGGAATATATAGAAATTACAGTGCTTTACTTTAAGTAGCATGAGAGCAGCCTGAGTAAAGAGTGCAATGTTTCCCTTTGAAATGATGTGGAAGAGATTAATACAAGTAGCATAAGGAAGTATACATTTAGAAAGTAGTCAAGGAAAAGAAATCAATTGAGGTACAAGATCCTCACAAATTTAAATAGGCAGACATTTTCAACTTGGACTAAACAACCCTGCCAGCCTTGTTATCTTTAAAACAAGTGAAAAATGTGTATATTGGGTGCTGTTCAGTGTGCATAATCAGATATATTATATGCCGTACATCAAATTGATTCGACCTTTTGGGGAAATATGAAATGTCTGGCAGAGCAGAGAAGCGGGAGACATTTATGTTTAGTCCTGATACATTAAGACTTGTATGTCATGCCCTATTCACAGTCAGACTCATTCTTTCCCTTTCAGAATACATTCTAATTTTCTTTGGGTGCAAATCGGTCACTCTGATGGTGGAACCCTGAGGGAAATTAAAATCATTTCGCTGGTTTGGTGCAAAACAAATAGCCAGATGCTTTGTGTTAGCAACCCTAAGCGACAATGTCCCATTAGTGAATACGGAGTGAAGCTCTGATGTTAAACAGATAAATAACCGAGTGATTGTATCAACCAGCTAAAGAAATAATTTGATTACTGTGCTTGCTATCCTTGTCTTTCATTTCTGTCTGAATCCCTCACATCCTTTATCTTTTCATCACTTCTATCTCTCCTTTTATAGCTCCCTTTTTCCTACATTCAACTTGTTTTTTGTAACCTGACACGCCAGATCGTTCGATACACAGAACTAGAGCCGAAAAAAAATCAAGCCCGGCCCTACCTGAGCCCGTGCACGTTGTGTCCGAGCCCGGCCCGGCCCTGCCCGACGCATTAACTTTAATTATGAGCCCGAGCCCGATTTAAACCCGACAATTTTTTAATACGTGGGCCGTTATAACTGATGTTCTCAACTACAATTCTGAGTTGTTAGAACTACAGAAATCTGTTTAGAATTATCTTAATAAATACCGGTAATGCAACAATGACGAAGCATGTGAACTGCGCTGTTTGTTAATTCAGAATGGAATGGATCGCAAATGGATCCGAATGAAGAAACGAAAAAAAAAAAACCTCAATCCTAGCTCCCTCATCCCTAGTGTGGGTAACAGATCAAGGCAGCAATATAATCAAAGCCCTGGAACCATATAGGAGACTTTCTTCGATGGTGTCTCGATCACCTAATTAATACTGTCCTTCGCCACGGTCTGCAGGCCGACAACAGCTGCAGAGGGGGGAAGACACGATGTAGCACAGTTTACCTCACACTCAAGTCAGTGCAGGACATATACCCAGAGCTATGGGGAGAAGCTGGATAGGCATAGCTTTCTCCTCACCCAATTAGGCTAATAAAGTAATGATTAAAAAAACACAAATGCTTGATCAAGGGCCTTGATCGGGCTCGGGCAGAGAATCTAAACTCTACACAGAACCATCTAAGAAGCCAAGTCATTGGAAACTGTTTGGGAAAGGCCGGGCACTTTAAAAAAATAAAAATACCTGGCAGGTGATTGGATGAACCATCGGTCTATCATCGGTCCACCATTGTTGTTTTGAACATTGCACATCCATAGTCTCACACACACCTAAACTACACCCGCAGCTGCTAGCACTCACCGGACGACGATTGGTTCAGTAAGCTGGTAATTCAGACAGAAACGCATTACTTGAAGCCTAGTCTATATCCACGATGTTCCACTTCTGGGATATCTCCGGTGCCGCCGGAAATTCCTCCTGATGTCCCTCTTTTCAGCCGGATGTCCGTTACCTTCCTCTTTCTTTGTGTTGGCGTTCTAACCTCTGGTGGATTTCTGAGGACTATGGTTAACTGCTCCTCAGATCTCTGCAGGGTAAATCCAGACAGCTAGCTAGACTATCTGTCCAATTTGAGTTTTCTGTTGCACCTGAAACTACTTTTGAACGTACACATTCCACCAAAACAAGTTCCTTCCCGAGGCTATTTTGCAGCAGCACCGTGGCTCTGCCATGGAATGGATGCAAGCCAACAGAAGGTTCCCACACATATGCAAGTGTGTGTGTCTGTGTGTGTACATGTTTGTCATGTACACACACATTTGTATTTATCAGCTGAAGTGAGCTGTCTCTGTTTATTAATGACAGGCAGACGTCAGTACTGTTTTTGTCCAGTAAGCCGCCTCGTTTTTTGCATAATGACAACATGAACACAAAGTCATTGATGTGTATTGATCTGCTCTTGTGTTTCACTTTGAACAGTTAACACAAGTGCTAACCACAACATGTTTTGGGGTATTGCCTGGAGCATAATAAATAATATGTATATATTTACGACGTACACTGACTGTATTCCGGACACTTCCGACACACAGCACATTAAAAAGTACCATAGAATATCAATGCGCGGAAAGATACGCCTGATTGGTTTATCTCTCTCTGGGGCCCGGTCTTACACACATTCTACAGTTTGATTGACACATTTTGGGTGAATTATTCAGGAGAAATCTTGATAAAACAGTCAGTAGACATAACGTCCCGTGAGGGCTCACAGCATTCCCGACGGCTGGGAGATTTCCGCTCACATCGGACAAAGTGCCTCGATAAAAGTGTATTTCCTCAAGAAGTCAAAATATTTGCAAAAAGTTACTCATAAATATTCTATGAGACCTTAACCCTTGTGTTGTCCTCTCGTCGACCATGCAACTTTTGTTTTTTCTGAGTTAAAATTTTAAATTAAAACAGTTTTTTCAAAGTTTAGGTCACTTTTGTTGAATTTTTTGTCACTTTTGTCAATGTTTTAGTCACTTCTATTGAGTTTTTTGTCGCTTTCTTTTGCATTTTTTGTCACTTTTTCAGATGTTTGTTGTTGTTTTCCATGCATTTTTTTTAAACGTTTTTCCAACAGTTGTCACTTTTTCAATGTTCAATTGTTATCAATGCTATTTAATAAAACACCCAAATTCAAGAAAGTAGTGAACTCGTGCTGTCAAACGATTAAAATATTTAATCACGATTAATCGCCTTAATGTCATAGTTAACTTGCAATTAATCGCACATTTTGATCTATTCTAAATGTCCCTTAATTTCTTTTTGTCCCATTATTTTTTTCTCATTTTAATGCTCTTATTAACATGGAAAAGTGGATCGGCTTGCTTTGTGCTTTTGTCGCCTGGCTTTGACGAGGGGGGCGGAGAATTGGCATCAGCTGTGTGCTTGGCCATCAAGTGGTATTTCAGACTGGACGTGCTGCGATGATAGCTCAGTTCACAACAACAAAACACACACATCACGTCTTGTCAATGGAACCATTTGACAACTTTTTAAAAGTAAACTTTCCATTCAGAATCTTATTGGAATCCATTTTGGCGTCTCACACTCGCCATCCACTCAAAACGTAACGTTAGCCTGCTACTCTTTGGCCGGTTCGTAAGCCCAAACAAGTGTGTGCAGCGTGCCTGTTGTTTAGTTTCCGGTCTAGCTAGATCCGGTGTGGTGTTGTAGTTTTTCTAACGTTACTAGTTGTTGCAACAGCAAAGTTTGCTGGGCCAAAAAGAACGTTAATCTCGTGATAAAGAAAATTGACAGCGTTAAAATGGGTTTGCATTAACGGCGTTAATAACGCGTTTAACTGACAGCACTATAGTGAGCTGATCTTTTATTTTACTTTTGAAGAGTAATGGTTGTATGGTACCATCCACGTTATTTCTTTTGACAATTTGTTTGAAAGAAACCCAAATTTCAGGTATATAGAAACTTTTTGAAAATGGGTCAACCGGAGGACAACATGAGGGTTAAGAAAAAATAACATTTAGAAAGAAACTGGAATCAGAGAATTTTTTCGACCTCCCGGTAACAAAATGTTGTCATAGGCCTGAGACGTACTGTTTTGAAGATTAAATGTCATGAATGCAATGCAGTTGATGACACTGGGGCGATATTATTTTTGGAACTATTTAAGGTGAGAAACTGTATTTGTATCTGCTGTCACATCCATCCACCTATCCTCATTTCCAAGGGAAACTGGCAAAGTAAGCCCTGCTAATACTGTTATTTTAGTATATTTAAGATAACATAAAACCAATAGAATGATATAATGATTTGATGTCACACATCATTGTTGTCAGGCTGCTGTCCAAAATTGTTATTTTTCAGGAAATGAAAAAAAGATATGATTTGAGGAGAACATTTTATCTAACTATTTACCTTAGACGAAGTCAGACAAAATCACCTCGTCACTGTTTATTTTCAACACTTCTTTCAAGATGGAGGCGGAGTGGAGTTACGAGGTTTCACTGACACTTTGATGACCTTATGGAGCTACGAGATTTAGTTACAAGCTCTTTTTAATACTTTTCATTGGTGAAATATTTGCAAAACCCACACACAGACGTAGAGGGTGGCCAACAGCATTGATTTATGAAAAAAAATAAAAATGACAAAATATGGAGGTACAAGGTTTTCGGCCGACAGTGACTATATGTAGCTTGAGAGTTAGGGTCAGCAACTTTTTGCTAAGCATGTAGCTTGTGACCAGTTACTGTTGCTTTGGTGACAACAACCTACCACAACTATGGATCACTTTGATGCCGGTTATATGATTCAATAAATAGGTTATAGGTTAATATGATTGTGCTCATTTAAATGCTATCACAAAGCAGACGCAAATATCCTTGGATGTAATTCCAACAACGCAGGAAATGTGTTGGGGTGAATCATTCTGGACTGCAAAAGAAAAAAATAGCCTCTTGGAAGCAGGAAGCTGAATCACAGCGGAGGTGATGCAAGTCCGGCTTTATGGTAATGTCATTATGATGATCTGGTGTTGTGTGAAATATACATAGGCCTATTTCTGAGCAACAACAACTCTTTGGAGAGAGCCAGAGCCCCGAGGCTGGAACACAGTGTAAAGCTGTAAAGCAAGAGAGTGTGTGTGTGTGTGTGTAATCAATGGGCTTTAATGTGAGCAAGGTGCAAGTGCTGAGGTGGGGGAGACATTAAACCAAAATACACCTCTATCTTTTTTCTCTCTCACTCACACACACACACACACACACACACACACACACACACACACACACACACACACACACACACACACACACACACACACACACACACACACACACACACACACACACACACACGTATTCATTGTAGATCATTATCACCAATGCCATCTGCTCCGGAGCAATGCCACACCGGAGGGACACCCTGATGGAGGAAACAAGCGCTCTCCCTTAAGTCGTGCACATAGAGCTGAATGATTGAAGAAATGAATTAAAAATGAAGGGCTCTGCAGGGAGGGGAGGTTTGCAGAGGGAAAAGAACACCACTTGATGAGATCGGATGCGACAGCTACCAGGTGAACAAGTTTAACGGGCTCAAGCGCACAGCCTAGCACTTTAAAATGTTTGGAGAGATTGTAACATCACAATATAATATCATGTCACAAGGTCTTGTACACAGAACATCACCTGGGCATGTATTTGGGCCGAGGTATTTTAGCAGAAAACACGTGTAAATACAGTACATGGGCCGACAGACGGTTCCGCACCCCCGGGCTCATCAGACTTCCCAACTCTTGAACTCATCACTTGTCACTTCACATTATACTGACACCGTACCGTTATGTACTTCACTTACTGCGTTACAAACTGTGTACACCTGTATGTATATATTTATTACTTCTCATTATGCATGTATACAGCGGTGGAAGAAGTATTCAGAACCCTTTACTTAAGTAAAAGTATTAAAACCAGACTGTAAAAATACTCTGTTACAAGTAAAAGTCCTGCATTGAACATTTTAGTTAAGTAAAAGTATGCAAGTATCATCAGGAGAATGTACTTAAAGTATTACAAGTTAAAATACTCAATGCTGAAGAATCCTCACATTTAAGAAACTGGAAACAATCAAAACTCATATCAGCTGGACTTGCGTGTGTATTTTATATATATATATATATATATATATATATATATATATATATATATATATGGTAGTTTAATTATAATAAAACTAAATGTGTTTTGTGTGCAAAAATCGTAATTTGTAAAGTAACTAAAGCTGTCAGATTAATGTAGTGGAATAAAAAGTTCAATATTTCTCTCTGAAATGTAGTCCAATCTGAGTTTTCTGTTGCACGACTAAAAACATCCCAGAATGCTGGGTGGACTAGCCAGACCCTCCTCCACAGCGTTGTGGAGGAAGGTCTGGCAATGCGACATTACTTGAAGCCTAACAAGGTGGATTTTCCTATGATATGTGATATTCTCCTGATATAGCGAGAATCCAGCTGCTGTCCAAGGTTATTTATTTTTATAAATCTGGAGGACCTTGAATGCAGCATAGTAATGGCCATTATAAAATATTTGAAATTGTTATGCCAGTTTAAGATCTTAAAAGTAAACATTTTCACCCATCATATTGCTCTGTCACTACTGCTACAATATTGTCATGGTGTGTGTAGAATGTGTTTTTTTTTCTGTGTTGGTTTATGTACCTGTTCTTTAGTGTGAAATTTTGTGTGTGTGTATTTGTGTTGAATGTTTGTATCATGCATGCCCTCTAAAAGGATGGGGAGTTAACGTGTCATTAAAAACACTTTCAGAGGTGTGTGTGTTAATGTGTGTGTGCTTGTACATGTGCTGTGAGGTATGGAATGGAGTAGAAGTAGAAAGTGGCATGAAATGAAAATACTTATTATACATATACACACACACATATATATATATATATATATATATATATATATAAAAAGGTATTTTTTTGCCATTGTCTTCTTAGTAACGGAATTGTTGCTCGTACAGCTCGAGATATTTCTCAACCTCAGCGACTAGTCTCCACTTTTTACCACACACGAGAGACGATGACAGCGCGAGGTGGGGAGAGGAAGTCGAGCTGCGTCGGGGAGCAGAGAAGAGGAGCTCCTACGGCAGCAAATAGGAAAGTGGCGTTAAGTGTTGCAGGGCGGCACACCCATGAGCGCCAACGCGCACCTAGCTGCCGCCGGTGAGGGGGTTGTACACAGAAAGTAAGGCCGGCTGTTTTGGTTTTAAGACTGCTGGACACATGACTGTGTCTCTAGTAGACCGCTGTCTTTGGTGTATGCAAGACTAAGACTTACTGATTAGTTATGTTAAATGACAAATCTAAACCTTCCAGGGGATTGTTAAAATTGTGTAACTGTAGAGACTTCAGATGCAACTTGTCTTTTCATCAAAACATGAATATAATAAATGGAACACCGTCACCAATGCAAAGGTTCTGCGATGGAATCATGAAATGGATTCTCTTATATAAAGTAAGATTTAGTCAGAAAGAAGTGCACTTAAAGCAGAAATTGCAATCCAGGCCTGCGGATGAGGCTCAATAGAAGGTAAAATGCTCTTCAGGCCATTACAATGAAAATCCATTTGGCTGTGACCCCAGAGATGTCTCTCCATGTCACCGGCTGAAATACCCCCACAGGCAGGTGTAAAATGAGACCGGCAAACTGTGAGAGCAGAATGAAGAAATCGAGACAATATAAATAGCCAAGAAGTAGATGCGATACAGTATCGACCAACTACATCCTGAAGAGGCACAGCTGGCAGCGCTACCGCTCCGTCTTTAAAGCCACCACCACCTCAGCATGTGCGCGTGCAAGAGTGCATGGTTAGTGATTCTAATTAGTCAATTTAAATCAGTTAAGGGACCCTTACCTAACTGCCGCTGGTCCCACCGACAGCATGGATGGGAGCTATTTCCAGCGTAGGGGCTGGGGGCAGCTCAACCACCCATGGAGATTTAGCTAATTATCTTTTGTGCGATGTGTAGGCTACGGAGCGCTTTCTCTCCCTCTCATTCACATACTCTCACGGAGAACAGGTGGAAGAACTGTCAAGACGTTCAAAGTGCCAAGAAATGCATCTTAAACTTTTAGACACTTCTTGAATTGCTGCCATCAAACAGACACATACAATTAACACTCAGTCAAGAAAGACCATTAGCCTGAGACACAAAACAGGCATTATTAATACCAGGGACAACTTCTTTGTTTTGCTATTACCACCATGTTTTCTTTATTAATTAGAAAATGTGTGAACTGTGAAACAGACCTTTTATAGAGAGAATAGTTGGATCTATATTTCGTTCGCTCTGGTCCGCATCAGTTGATGAGTTTGCAAACTTGGAGCCATTTCCCCTTGGTTCGGTTTGGTGTCATACCTGGGAAAATCCAAGCGTACCAAAATGCGTCATAACAAACCACACAAGATCGTTCACTCCGCTTATTGGTTGGATGTGTCTGGGGGCGGGAGCAAGAAAGGAAACACAGGAAGAAGATCCTGTGTTCTGGACCAGTGCATATTTCTTGCATCTCCGTGGTGAAAGCAGCTCATTTCATTTAAATAATCAAATAGTTTCGTGAGCGACGTTACTACGTCTGCTCTGGTTACCGAGACTTTGCTCTGCTGTGCCTCTTTAGCGGCAGCTGGTTTGACCACGGAGATACGAGTGACGGACGGCAAGCTTGACCGCCGTCTATTTCTGCAAGCTGCTACAGTTTGCTGCTCTGCTGCATCGCAGATTGCTAAGCACACCTGACTACAGGAGACGTCAGCTGAGACTTGCGGAGTACGTATAGTTGGTGCGGTTCCAGTACGGATCACGTTCTCAGCACAAACGAACTGCTGAAAACTTCAATTGAAAGCGTACCGAGACCACCTCTTCAAGCAGGTCTCGGTACGCTTGTTTGGTCCACTTTTTGTGCGCACCCGAGTGTGAATGCCGCGTTCTCACCTGCCCTGACGAACCGCACCAGTGGGAAAACGAACTCTAGTGCGATTGAACCAAACTAAGTGAGGCAGGTGTGAAAGCGCCCTCTGTCAGATAATTGCAGAAAGACTATAAGCAGAGCCGGGCAGCCCTATATGCTCACTAAGGCCCATAGACTGTAAAAAAAAAATAATGGACGAAACTTCCGTGTCTGAAAAGTAAAGCCAATGTGGAAGTGCCTTAAATCTGCATTCTATCTGATTTCCAGCAAGGGGCGACTCCACCAAAGGAGTCTATGGGAAAATGATCTGACAACTAACTCTGCACCTGATTGGACGAACGCTTTCTCCATGGGTTGTCTGCACCCAATTTTCAAACCAGACCAACGTGGCAGCTCGTTTGGAAACATTTTCTTACTTACTTACTTCAAATAGTTTACTGAAAACATGTGCGACAAATAAGCTATGCAGTTGCTTCATTTTAGATCCACAACGGTCAGTTGAAAAGAATTGTGGGAGTTGACCTCAGCTTTCTGCAAATGAGGAGAGAGCAGCGTCCTTCGAAACCGGTAGCGATGTAACCAGAATTCATTATGTAGCTTCTTACATGGACATGAATCGGATGCATGGAAATGATGCTTCCTGAGCAGGAACCCCTAGCCTGACGTCGTCATAATCAGATTCTAGTCAGAATAGGAGTCTGATACTGCTACATTGGGCTGTGATTGTGAGGGGTGTTTCAACCGAACCAGGAAAGAAAATGCCTCTGCGCTCAATTGGATAGACGTACAACCAATCAGAGCAATGGAGACAGACGTCACAGAAGCTGCGAGTCAGAGGCAGGCTGCGACAGAGCAAAGGCAGAGGGGGCAGTTTCCGTGTCGTGCGGACGGATGTGGCAATGTGTATACATACGTACGTGATCGCGGTTCTCTGTTCCTCTTTTAAAATGAACGCGCTGTCGATATCTTCTACAACAGACGCAATGGTGGAATATCTACACATCTCAATTCTCCAGCGGCAGCCATCTTTGTTGTAAACAAATTCAACCCAAGCGCTCTTTCGTGACGTGGTTGATTACGTTTACTGTTGATCATCTGTCCATCATCGTATAAAGCCCACCCTGACAATTTTGATTGGTCCAAACTGCTCTGGTTCGAGCATAGTCGCTCCACAACGGATCGAGTCCAGACCAAACTGCCCGACCTCAAACACTGTGGGCGGGGCTAAGTTCGGCTGGCATCCAGGCTAACGAACCCCAGTCTCCTGAGTGAAGATCCTGTGTTTGTTTGACCATCCACCATCTGTCCCTCTTATGGTATGTGTGAAACTAAAAGTCAACGATCAATTTGAATTTTAGTAGTTTTACTCATCCTCGATGTTTTAGCCTAACCTGAGTATTTTTGTTGCCTAGTTTCATTTAACAAAGTCTACTGTGTGTTTAAAACAGCGCCTGTTACGTCAAATAGAACAGACATGACTACGGTAACATGATTAAACCGCCACGTTGCGGCAGTACAGTGTATACGATTAAACGATCGTTATGTATCATTTTGGAAATCTACCTATAATGTTTAGGTATAAGGATGTGGTGTTTTTGGCACTTCAGGTGCCATTGACCTAGAGTGTACAACTCTAGGTCCTTGTACAACTTTTTAAAAAGGTGAGATGCATATATGACATTGAGCAAGAAGTGAGGTCCGTGTGTGTGTGTGTGTGTGTGTGTGTGTGTGTGTAACTGCGTCTGTTGAGAGGTGATAAGACCTTTAATAATGAGCTTGTTCTTTCCGCCATCAGTCAACGCGCTGCCACTGTCTGAGCCATATTCAATCATTAATACATTTTTCATTTATACACAGACATTAACAGGGACAGAAAGAGAGAGTAAATGAACTTTGAAAATGATTGAGCAGGGTCTAGGCAGTGACAAAGTCTCTCACACACACACACACACACACACACACACACACACACACTTTCTGTCTGTAGTGAGGTCATACGCAGTCATTAAACTGTACATGTCACCCTCGTGTGCACACACACCTTCATCCTCCATCATTAGTCCGTGACTTTTCCGAATCAAATATCACTTCATTTACTGCGGAAGAGAGCTTGTCATTTGATGAGTTATTGGAAACATCTTCCTCTCTCTCCCACGCCTATCAATTCATTCAATGTTTATCTTTGTGGAATATAATATAATAACCTCTTCCTGAACTTTAGTTCAAACATTTTTATTGTTTCCAATGACTAAAACAACCCCCTTGGCAAATTGAGAGATTACAGAATCCATATTCTTTCAGTCTAACAAGCACGCACGCACGCAGAAAGCAAAGATGTTTGAGTCTCTGTTATTGTAAATAAGGTTTAACTGCTGTAATTTTCTAACTACGATGATTATATCCACTTGTATACAAGTCCATTTATCCAGGTGTAAACATCTCTTTGCCAACTTTGTCTCCTACAAGAAGAAACAAAAACAGGATAAAAAAAAATCATGGTTTGGGATAAAACAGACACACACACACACACACACACAGACACACACACACACACACACACACACACACACACACACACACACACACACACACATCAACCTAATGAGGATAAAGGTGTCTGCCAAAGAACAAGGTAAGCATGTCACCCACACAGCGCGACAAATAGAGTAACACACACACACCTTCTGATCGATGGATTCTGTCCCCTTGGCCAGGTATCAACTATGCTGTGATGCATGGTGGGTAATTATTTAAACCTTTAGGTTTAAACGAGAAACGTGTTTTCCGACATGCATTCCATTTAATACTCTTGCTGGTCAAGTTATATTCATCTGTCATCATGCAATATGTTTCAAATAGAGAAAAGAACACATACACACACACACACACACACACACACACACACACACACCCACCTACCCCTCCACACCCATTCACCCACCCACACCCACATACACACAGAAATAAAGGAAAGAGACAGGGCGCAAGACACATTGCGATGCCATACATACACATCATGAACATTTACGATAGTGATGAAGATGTATTGCAAAGCTCATAAATAACCAATAAAAATAAATAAAATGTACATGTCTTTGTATTTACCTTAAGGCAATAGTAAAGTTTATTAATAATAATAAAAAAAAAGTACATCAGTATTCAGTCAAGTTTTTCTTTGTTAATGTACCTGGCTGCAGATTACATTTACTTGGCATGAGCAAGCTGAAAGTTTTCAAAAGTACTTTAAAGGCTCTCAAAGGGTGCAAACTCACACAGTGCCATCCCCAGTGATACATTACAAGTTCAGAATGAGTTTTGGAGTGATACCGTAATGTATGAACAGAGAGCTGTTAGGCTGGCAAGGCTCCCAAATGTCTGCACCCACAACTCCTGAGGTCATTTTGTGGAGAGCACTGAGACACACACACACACACACACACACACACACACACACACACACACACACACACACACACACACACACACACACACACACACACACGGTACAGAGGGGGTCTGAACTCTGTCAAGTGGCTCTAGCGGTGTTTACTGCTGTTGATATCTGGGTATGTTTCATTAAAAGGTGTGTATTTGAGTGGGTGTTACTGTGTGTACAGATTTAAATCATCACTGCAGTACCAAAAATCGGGCTTTAGGTGGTATGGACGATATGCGGAAAACAGTTGACACAAATATAAACATATGGCCCAAAACAGATCGATACAGGTTCAAGTTAACATGCGGACAGGTAAAGCGGTCAAAGGTCATGGCTTAAATGTTCTGGTGACCTTTTGAAGGCCCCAGGAAGTGAAAAATGCATTTTCCCAGTGTTTCTTTAATCCTGTTTCCCTATGTCAATTGTTCATTCATCGCTTGTTCTATGCCAGCCACAATTTTGAGTATTTTTACATTATAATCTCTGTTCTCTTCCTGTGAAACAGTTTCAACGTTTGATGACTCATCCTGCACCCGGGGGCATTTTCTAATTTTTTGTCACATTAAAACGTTTCATCAAGTTTTTATGTCCTTCCCTCATGACTATAAATCAAATGTACACCGCAGGAATGGCTAGCTACCTTTCTCTGTCAGAAAGCTCGGTTTCTTTATTGTACACTGTTGGTGCAACTGTTAGCAGCACAGAGCTATGAACTATATCAATACTACAGCTAACTAGCTAGCAACGGCAGCGACAATGGTTGTGACGGCGTTGACATACACAGACAGACTTACAGGGTAAAAAACAATACCAGCCACGCTCTGCTGCGACCGGTAACAATGTGGCTGAGGTCTAATCAATTAAGGCGAAACTTTGCCGATTTAACTGCCTCCGTGCTATTGCAGGATGGGCATGCTACATGCAGATGAAAGGAGTCGCTGCTGGATGACGGTGGCCGGGTGAGCAACACATTCTCACTTCCATCGTGTCAAAAAGCGATGCTTGGTCAGGTGCCTTTGGCACTTGTTGTTGATGCAAAAAGTCTCCTTTAGTGTCATATATAGACGTGCTTGGTCGCGACTCTTGGCGTCCCTATTTGATGCTCGGGGTTGGGACCCTTGCCGTC
This sequence comes from Perca fluviatilis, assembly GCF_010015445.1. Taxonomy (NCBI): domain Eukaryota; kingdom Metazoa; phylum Chordata; class Actinopteri; order Perciformes; family Percidae; genus Perca; species Perca fluviatilis. Next base: position 4,897,527 of record NC_053121.1, read on the forward strand.
ACTATTTGACGCTCTCGGGACACGCGTGTAGCCCTTTAACGTCATATTTATACGTGCTTGGTCGGGACCTGCTCACTTTTCAGCAGTCCAATGCGAAATATTTGATTTACCGCTCAAATATTCCGTTTGACTATGCAATTCGTCACAGTACAGAAGCTCCAGCTCCCATTTTACTGGGACAACTACAGTAAATGAGCAGTAAAACATAGCACCAGTAGCACCAACTCCCATCACAAAGACAGTTCTGTCCATTTAATCTCTCAGTTTGGGTTGTGGAATTCAAAATGTTAGTAGTATGGGGCTTCTGAGCAATCTGAGGAATCTGAGGGAAAGCTATTGTTCCAGCAGTCATCTTGCCAGCTTCACTGCAAGGTTCCTGGAGAGTTGGGATGCAATGTTCTTTATTTTCACACTGCTGTTTTTGAAGCCACCTTGGGCCTTCCCGCACATGCTTGGGACGGAGCACTTTGCTGTATTTCACTGTCAAAGTTCAATAAAACTGAATCTGTGAGTAGAAAAAATTGAAGACACTTGTCAGATGCTCCATCTCCCTGTGGGTTGTATGGCTTTGGGTGTGTATTTCAGTGTGTGTGTGTGCTAAGTTTATTAGTTCACAGTCTTAACAAATGTAAGCATTTTATCCCAAACCATGATTTTTTCCCTAAAGCTAAACAAGTAGTTTTGTTGCCTAAACCAGCCGAGTCACATTTGTTTCGTTTGATATCGCAACGGGACTCCCAGAGCATTAAAAAGTGATGCCCAGAGGTCCACGCTAACGCTGTTAACATATGAATAGATAACACTCTTCTGAACCTGCTAGTAAGTGTAGCAGGCCCCTTCTAACCCATATCTAGGAGGCTGATAACCACTGATAACACCAATTCCAATGGAGTGATGACATTGTAAAGTGATGGATACATACAGAAATGCCACTTGGATCATGTTTTTGTCAAAATAATGGGACATTACTAATGAGCGCATCTGTAAAGTTGCAGAATGTACATACTGGACAGATCTGCAAAACATTCACTGAGAATGTATCTCATTTGTTTCGTCGAAAATATCCATTATTGCAATGCAATATCTCCTCAGAGCAACTAAAGCATGATTTTTTTTTTTTTATAGGAATGTTTAGACAACTCGCAGCACTTGGTTAAGGTTAGGGGAAAAAACCAGACCCCAAGGTCTTGGTTAAATATTTCAAAAAGGTCAAAGTATGAGACGGGACATGTTTATTTAACCAAAAACACAGTATTTCCTTTAACTTAAAGCTACAGTAGGTAAGCCTTATAAAACTAACTTTCTGTCACATTTGCTGAAACGGACCTTTCAGGGGCTTAGGAGTCCATTTGGGCTTTAGCAGAAAGGGGGGAGGGACTGAGAAGTTGTCGATGTTCAAATTTTTTGGCTAAGTCCTGGATCTTCACAATCCTACCTACGGCACCTTTAAGTAAAGTGCTTTTGTTGCTACATCAGGGTCTCAGGATATGAACACCCATTGTCCCTCCTCTCTATTAGAGCTGGAAATCACAACTCACTTTGCTGATTCCAATCGTTTTGTTGAGTTTAGAGATTGTAATCACTGACTATGTAGTTCATTCACTTTCTTCCAAACTAAGCAATCGCTTCAGTGTTAAACTTTAAACTAATTTTGAATAGTTGCAGTTGGTCATTTTACTATTCCGATTCCGCCAGCTCAGTAGTAATGTTACACCATAAGTGCTCTGTTTATACGTTTAATAACTCGGCAGCCACCTATTTGCAGCAGAGCTATCACTTCAGGATTGTTTTTCTGTGGGTTTTACTGTCTCAGTAAGCGGTTAACAACAGTAATGTCCTCTGTATCACAGCGGGGACAACAATGATTCACTGAGTTAGTTCAGTTTAAATATTCCTTTGTACATGCAATAAACACCCCTACTTATTGCAGTACATAAAAATAGCACTTCAAAAAAACAGAAAGAAAACCTCGTCAGAGAACATCCATCCATGCAGCAATTATGTTTTCTGCAAAATCTATTTGACAAAACAAACAAATGAGTAGTGTGTACACACAGTTACAACAAAACACTGTGGCAATATTTGCAATGTAAGCGTGATACTGTATGTCTGAAATGAACATTTTCAACTCTCATTGCTCATTTTCAATGAATAAAAAACATAAGTAGCTCATACAATGATGGTGTGTGTGTGTGTGTGTGTGTGTGTGTGTGTGTGGGTGTGTGTGTGTGGACTCTCGCATATGGGAGTTTAAAACATGCCGAGGAAATATGCATTGCTTAGCCGAGGGGTGTATAATTTGTTTGTAAAAGAGTGAAAAACATAATGATGTTTCATGTTCACTTATCTGTATGCTCAGTAAAGGAAATACAGGGAGAGAAGAAGAAGCTACTAGAAGAGAGGAGTTGTATGAGAAGGAGACCGAGGCAAGAAGGCACAGACCGAAATTGTAAAATTATTCATTGCCAGCAGGCAGATATTATGAAAGCTTTTTTAATGAAATGATCTAAGGTGGTGCAACATACACTCTGGCAGCCATATTGGAGATATAGCTCTCAGCTGATCCATTTTTTTAAGTGGCTGAACATAAGTGTCTGGACATACACTCATCATAGCCATACCCATTTACTTACAGTATGTCTGACTACTGTCTACAACTCTAATTGCTTATTTTCAATAAATAAAAGACATAAGTAGCTCATACGATGATGGCTGAACAGACGATAATAAAAATAGGCACCGTCTTTGATGATTATACCATTTTACTCCTGGCAGTGTAGACTTGTAGGAATCCATGTGTCTGTGGTGTTGACGAGAAGTGGCAGGCTAATTTTCTTTTGAATTATTTTCAAGAAGCGCAAACAGACCTCTATACCTGAGCAGAGAAGGCTCCAGCTTTAGGGGAGGTAAGCTGTCAAATAGTATGTGCAGGTATATCTGCATATCTAAGATTGTCTGTCTGTCTGTGTGTCTGTGTATGTGTGTGTGTGTGTGTGTGTGTGTGTAGATAAAGTAAGCTGTGCAATGTCACTCGTCAGATTAAACTGTCTCTGAATATTTCATCTCCTGTCATTGTGAATGTACGAGCATACCAGTGTGTGTCTTGACAGCCAGACTGAAAAAAAAAATGAATATTAGTGGATTATTTACTTTAAGCAAGAGTCCATTTTTGCGTTAAAATAGCAGACAAACGTAATCGATCATTTGATGACATATAATAATTTCATTGCCGACATTAACTAGTATAGTTATAAGCAAATAGTTGAGGGTGGTACGTTCAAATGCAAAAAGATATTTCCAAAATGGAACATTAGGGAGGAATCTACATTCTGCCTATTATCCTGGACTGTTCAATTCACACAATTCACATTGATGAATCAGTTACCCAAACAACGAAGACTCTAATCTGTGAAGTCAGTGATCAATACTTTGCTAAACTGCTCTGCTGATACTGAATAGTAGATTGACTTGATAAACTTCTTCAATGTTTCACCTGTTTTCAGATTGTATATCCAGCCGGAACTGGCTATTTAGGATAAGGCTGTTTATATATATATATATATATATATATTATATATATTATATATATATTTTTTTTTTATAGTCAACAACTTAAACAAACATGTCATGAATACTCACAAGCCCTTCAATGTGTAGTAATCCACAGCTGAAAATAGTTCCAACAAATTCATTATTTGCTCCCTTTTGAGCCCCTAATATACTCCTTTTCAGCATCATATTTGTACTCTTGGGTTCTCCTAGAATAGGTTGACATGCTTTGATGTTCAAAAAACATATCATGTTTCTAGCCTAGAAATCTAGACTCACCCTAGTGGCAGCAAATTTATTTTGCAGCCAGGGGAGTCTAGGCACTCTTCGTTGACTTGCGAGCTGGAAAAACCAAACTCTGGTCAGGCCAATCACACTGTGTATAGAGTCGGTGGGCGGACTTATGGCTGCTGCTGGGAACAGCGGTCTTCTGGAAGACTTGGAGTTAAGCTTTTCTTTGAGAAAAGAACAAAGAACGGCACAGAAATCTTTCTTAAAAAAGGAAGATGTGTTCGGAGTTTTGCCGACTGGATACGGCAAAAGTTTAATCTATCGACTAGCTTCGCTACCTTCTTCGTTGCTCTTCCTGGTTGTAGCGCTATCCTATTACGTGCAGAGGGAATTTAAAAGACAACTGTTTATCCGGCCCCTCGGATTGAGCCCTGCCAATGGTGAGTTCCCAGACCCAACATCTTGATGTGGGTCTGGCTTGTCAGGCTACATTGCTGCAGCTCCTCTGCCTGAACTCTTGGCCCGCCTTCCTGAAAAGCCCAGTCTGCTCTGATTGGTCAGCTGTCCCACTCTGTTGTGATTGGTCAACCAAATTCAAACAAGCCAATGGGCGAGCTGTGCTTGCTCAGGCAGCACCTATGAGCAGCACATATGAAAAACTGGGCTGGCTATCTCAATCAGTGACATCACTAGTTGAGGAATTTCAAACGGGAATGTGGGCGATGTGTTTCAGCCAGTTGGGAAACAGTGCTGTCTGTGGGAGAGAAAGCTCCATTTGGATATTTTAATATTTTAAATCATAATATTGAGTTGATAATCTAAAATTATCGTTAAGGCATCGCTGGAAGAGCTTAAAGCTTCAGGATACGGGTGGTGCTTTGGCTGACATGATATAACACATAGTCCAGAGACCACATTTGGCTTTTTGTATCCTATTGTGTATAAGCCTAAGTTAGGATCATCAAGTAAAACAAGACTCAAGCCCGGGCCACATATCCCACGTGAGCAGTGTGGGACGGCTACCTTGCTAAAACCTCTGAGGCTCGCACACGTGTGGCGCCCACACAGGTAGCGTTGCTGCTGAAGCGCCTGCCTGCCTTTCTACATTGAGTTTGCCTATGGTAATGGCTATGAATAATGGAATGTTTCATTTCATTATAAATGTCATTTATATTTGTTTTAGACAGAAAAAATATTTGTTTTTGTTTTTTTTATTGAAAATGGAAACAAAGTGGCGAAGATTTACATGTTTTCATGTCGGAGACATATTCTACAGACATACACATTGAAACTGTAGTGAGAGTGTGCACGTCACGCAGAGAAAAGAACCAAGACGTCGAAACTCTAGTTTATTCCACAGCCGACACGCAGGCATGCCTGAGGCGCTGAGGCAGGCTGTGTGGGCAGCCCGGTCTCATGGCAGGGCGAGATATGGTCACGTTATTGAATCTATTGAGTCGTGGACAGGACGCGATAATGCCGTTTTTTTCGTGTGGTGATTACTAATTTTAAAGCAATGTATTTCAATAGGAAGCACATTTCGTGATCACAGAACGATGATGGTAGCGAGTAGTATTGATAAGGCAAAAGTCCGCGCAGGGAGGTTGGTCGGGGTGGTGGATGGGTCAAACAACACAGGACTTTCAAACCGGAGACCGGGGATCGCGTCCCGCGTGTTGCAGTTCCTTTCCCCATTCTTCTTTTCCTAACCACAACCGTCCCGTTGTTGTGGCGTTTCATTTCTGTGTGCCCCTGCGCCCGGGGATCGCGTCCCGCGAGTGGCGGCCCGTCCCGTTGTTGTGGCCGGCGTGTGGCGTCTCGTTTCCCCGTTGTTGTGTGCCCCTGCACCTGGGGATGCACCCGGGGATCACGTCCCACATGTGGCGGTCCATCCTGTTGTTGTGGCCGGCGTGTGGCGCCTCATTTCCCCGTTGTTGCATCCCCCAGAGCAGGTTCGAAAATCGTGACCTGTACAAAATTCATGACATGTACGATTTTGACCGCCACACAAACGTCAAAATCGTGACCTGTAAACGAATCAATCAAAATAACGTGACTATTTCACGACCTGGCGTGAGACCGGGTTGGTGTGGCTGCTCCGACCTGTCAACATGGGCGCCGAAAAAAAAGCAACAGGTCCGCAGGATACGTGGCCCAGTCGTAAGTGTCTACAGCCATGCCGGCAGCTCTGTGGTGCTAACAACGCTAACGTGGGTGCGCTAACATGCTAATATTTAGCACGTATGTTTACCATGTTCACCATGTCTGTACATATTCAAAACAATCCATCCCATAGTTGTTGAGATGTTTCTGTCTGAACCAGAGCGGGGGACAAACTGGGGACTGCCCGTTTCTCCGACGCCCCATTGTTCCGACCTCTTAATAACCCGAAAAATTCCCTTTGGTCCTACAGCCCACTAGTCCGACATCCCTTTGTTTAAAAATAATAAAATAAACCCTCTCCATTGTTCCGACCATATAGGCTTTTGTGGATCACCTCCCAATATCTAAAATCTGAATCAACAATAACACGCAAAATTACTTTTTCCCATTTTATTAACACATTTAAATGTGTATCTTTGTTAGAAATCTCCTTTTTATGTATTTGACATTTGAACAGCAAGATTATATCCTTTGACTCTTGGACTGACAATTTTACTATTATTTCTTTAGGATTTTTGCCTTGTTTAAAGGTCCCATGGCATGAAAATGTCACTTTATGAGGTTTTATAACATTAATATGAGTTCCCCCAGCCTGCCTATGGTCCCCCAGTGGCTAGAAATGGTGATAGGTGTAAACCGAGTATCCTGCTCTGACTTTGAGAAAATGAAAGCTCAGATGGGCTGATCTGGAATCTTCACCTTATGAGGTCATAAGGAGCAAGGTTACCTCCCCTTTCTCTGCTTTGCCCGCCCAGAGAATTTGGCCCACCCATGAGAAAGAGAGAGACGTCATGGCTTTCAAACGAGCAAAAGTCGCAATTGGTCAAGGCCACACCCCCACCCTCCACCTTGCCCCCCCCCCCTCTCCTCCTCAATAGCTACATACACAGAAATGGCACATCCTAAGGAAAGCTCATTGTGGGACTGGCTCTAGTGGCTGTAATTCTGCACCGAGGCTGAATTTTGGAAAGAGACTTCAGATACAGTATTAGGGGACCACTAAGGCCTATATAAAAGAGACTTCAGATACAGTATTAGGGGACCACTAAGGTCTATATAAAAGAGACTTCAGATACAGTATTAGGGGACCACTAAGGTCTATATAAAAGAGACTTCAGATACAGTATGAGGGGACCACTAAGGCCTATATAAAAGAGACTTCAGATACAGTATTAGGGGACCACTAAGGCCTATATAAAAGCATCCAAAGAGCACCATGTCATGGGATCTTTAACATGTCGGAAATCCCGAAGTTTCCTGTTTGAAACAGCCAAGTCTTCTCCCTGATAAAGTTAGTTTCACATTGGTTATTGCAGGGCTATGCCCCATTCCTATTCATTATCATTGCAGGCTTATGGAAATATAAACACATATCCAAACCAAAACTAACTGTACCCTGTTGGACTTTGGACTTAGCCTACACTTTTATTTCAGTTTTTCAATGATAGGCTAAACATTTAAATGTGTTAATGAGCTAGAGATAAGTAATTGTGCTTGTTATTTTTGATTCAGATTTTAGATTATGGGAGGTGATCCACAAAAGCCTATATGGTCGGAACAATGGGATGTCGGAGCAGAGGGTTTATTTTTTTTGGAACAAAGGGACTTCGGGCTGTAGGACCAAAGGGAATTGTTCGGGTTATTGAGAGGTCGGAACAATGGAGCGTCGGAGAAATGACATGGCACCGGACAAACTGACACATTAACTGACATGCATTGCCTTCCTTTGAGCCAATACAATTCAAAATAAGTGAAACAATTTTGACATTTTAAGGTTGCTTTGCCACCTGAGCAGTTTGGCCTGTTTTAACCAAACCCTGGAGCGTTTGGTCTGATAGTCCAGTTCGTTTGGGCTGGGATGAAAGCTCATTCGAACTCTGGTTCAGATCAAACAACCAAACTCTGGTCTGCTTGAAAACGGGGGTCTCAGTTTGCTAAAGTGCACTAAAAGTACAGGATATGTGTTGTCACAGTATGCACGCAAAACAAATTCCAACATGACACAATTTCATACGATCAACCTTAAAAACCTGGAGGACATTATACAACATCTGAAAACCTCCTCCTGTTGCCTTGATATTCTACCAACGGGTGTTTTCAAAAATGTTTCGAAGTGTTTGGCTTCTGATCTTCTACAGATTGTAAACACATCTCTGCTCTCAGGTATCTTTCCACAGGCCCTGAAAACTGCAGTCATCAAGCCACTCCTAAAAAAGAACAATCTAGACACGACACTAATGAGCAACTATGGGTCAATATCAAACCTTCCATTTTTAAGTAAAATCATAGAAAAAGTGGTTTTTCAACAACTCAATCTTTTCTTATTGCTAAACAACAGTTTTGATGCCTTCCAGTCAGGTTTTCGACCACACCACAGCACTGAGACGGCTCTTGTTAAAGTCTTTAATGACATCCACTTAAACACAGATAGTGGCAAAATTTCAGTCTTAGTATTACTTGATCTTAGTGCTGCATTTGATACAGTAGACCATGACATATTGCTTGACCGATTGGAAAACTGGGTTGGTCTTTCTGGCTCAGTACTAAAGTGGTTTGAATCCTATTTAAAGAATAGGGACTACTTTGTGTCTATAGGTAATTATACATCTGAGCATACAAACATGACGTGCGGAGTTCCCCAAGGCTCAGTTCTGGGGCCTCTTCTGTTCAACATCTACATGCTTCCACTGGCTCAGATTATGGAAAACAACAAAATAACTTACCATAGTTATGCAGATGACACACAAATTTACATAACCTTATCGCCAGGGAACTATAGCCCAATACAACAATTAAATATGTGCATTGAACAAATTAATGATTGGATGTGCCAGAACTTTCTTAAATTAAATGAAGAAAAAACGGAGGTGGTTGTTTTGGAGCAAAAGAGGAACGATTGAAAGTCAGCTCAGCTTCAAACGACAATGTTAAAAAAACAGACAAAGCCAAAAATCTTGGTGTAGTCATGGACTCAGACCTAAATTTTAACAGCCACATTAACATAATTAAAAAATCAGCATATTATCACCTTAAAAATATATCAAGGGTTAGAGGACTTATGTCTCAGTAAGATCTGGAATAACTTGTCCATGCTTTTATCTTCAGTAGACTTGACTACTGTAACGGTGTCTTTACAGGTCTCCCTAAAAAATCAATCAGACAGCTGCAGCTGATTCAGAACGCTGCTGCTCGAGTCCTCACTAAAACCAGGAAAGTGGATCACATCACTCCAGTACTGAAGTCTTTACACTGGCTTCCAGTGCCTCAAAGAATTGATTTCAAAATACTTTTACTGGTTTATAAATCACTAAACGGTTTAGGGCCAAAATACATTTCTGATCTGCTACTACACTATGACCCACCCAGACCTCTCAGGTCATCTGGGACAGGTCTACTTGTTGTCCCCAGAGTCAGAACTAAACAGGGGGAAGCAGCGTTCAGTTTTTATGCTCCACATATCTGGAACAAACTCCCAGAAACCTGCAGGTCCGCTGCAACTCTCAGTTCTTTTAAATCTAAGCTAAAGACTTATCTTTTTGATGTTGCTTTTCTTTAAATAATCTATTTTATTAACTTTAATTTCTTATACTGCACTGTAACTTTTATTCTTATACTGCACTATCAATTTTATTCTTGTTTTAATTTGTTTATTAATGTTTTAAAATTGTTTAAAATTGTTTTCTAACTGCTCTTTAATGTTTTATGTAAAGCACTTTGAATTGCCCTGTTGCTGAAATGTGCTATACAAATAAAGCTGCCTTGCCTTGCCTTGCCTAAAGTTCGGGTTCACTTTAGGTGAGAAAACGATCCGACCCAAATACAGGAAGTGAACCAAAAACAGAGCATTTACTTGCCTGCAATTTCAACCTTGCACAGAATTTACGGAATTTAGTTTATGGATTTAAGTTATCATCCCTTATATAATATGACTATTAGGGATGCACCGAATCCAGGATTCGGGTTCAGATTCAGCCGAATATTGGGCTTTTTGACGGGGTTCAGTTTCTGCTGAACCTTGGAATTTTTTCCACAGAACCCTGCGCTTGCGCTACGCTGGTCGACGTAATGACGGCGCCGTTGATTACGGGAAGGTGTTTACGTAGGTGGACCGTTCAATGCAGTAGGCTGTGAGAAAGTGAAAATGGAACTCGCGAGCAGAAAAAGTGTTGTTTGGCAGTACTTTCAGTCAAAAGAAGGCGATTCAAGTCCAGCTACATGTTCTATTTGCAATGCCGATTTGTGTCGCGGTGTCGAGGACCCCCTAAACAATACACAACATGGCCGCTGTTACAACATTTGGTATGAAACATCTGAAAGAATACGAGTTGTGCATGAAGGAATCCACAGACAGCAGCCAAAACGCAGCAACCCCAGGTACGGCAAAGGAAGGACAGTCCCAGCTAAAAACTTGTGTTAACCAGACAGTGCCTCTCCCGGGCTGTCAGCCGTTCTCTTGGTAAATGAGTCTCCCTACAGTGGGAGCGGAGGGACCGAACGGCCGGCTGTTGCTCGTTAGCTTTAAATTTCACCCAGCCAAAAATGCCTTCATCATACACTGGTTAGCGGAAATTTGCAACACAAATCTGGCGATAGCGATGTGCTTTCCTACGATTTGAAAAGAGCGTGTGAATTCAACGTTAAGTTGTTACATTTAACTATTTTAGAGCCTGTGGACGTTGTTTACTTCATTAATGTGTTTACTGCGTTAATGGACTGAGGATGGGAGCAGACGGTGTTGGGAAAGTTCACTTTCTACATGAACTAGTTCAAAGTTCAGTTCATAAATTTTAAAATGAACTAGTTCAGTTCATAGTTCATACTTCAAAATTTTGAACTAAGTTCACAGTTCCAAAAATGAACTAGTTCATAGTTCTTTTTTTCCATATGTTGCTTCAGTTCAACGTGCCGTTTCAGGTTTGCTGTGGATGTGACTGAAGTGCGGATTTTCTTTTTGAAAGCCAGCGGGCAAAGTTTGCACAGAAATGTACGATTTTTCCCATCCTCACCGACCCTGTCATAAAACTTGTATAAATGGTCCTACGAAGCCTCCTTGCTGCTTTATCGCCTCCACGCTGCTTTTTGTTTTGATGACGCATGCGGTGGTGCGACACTGGTGGCTGGTGTTGCCAGATTGGCTGTTTTTTCCGCTACATATTAAGGCCTGTTTACGGTGTGTTTTAGCCAGGTTTTGGCCTGGAAGGCTCTATAGAAATCTGGCACCCTAGTGAACGAAGTTAAACTGAGAGAGCGTGCCGTTCACAGACACCAGAATGAAGGAGTTCACAGTAACGTTCATCAGGCAGTAATACAGTACGTTCAGTTCACATTCGCCTAAAATATGAACAGAGTTCATGAACTATCTTTCAATGAACGCGTTCAGGTACTCGGAGTAGGATTCGGTGTTTGGTTTTGGCAGAATATTAACCAGTGGATTCGATATTCGGCCGAACCCCAAAAATCTGGATTCGGTGCATCCCTAATAACTATACATGGCTTGTTGTCTGTGTGAAAACGCATTATAATCTCTCTCTTTCATCAGGACCCGCCCTCTCAGAAGTGTCAGCGAGTTTGACTCCGATATTCTGTCCAACAGTCACCGTGTGACACGTCCTAAAACATTCCACTATTTTTGTGCAAAGATTCTTTGCCACTTCTTGGCTTTTAAATATTTGGAGAGAACAGAAACTACAAACTTTTAATCCAAATGCAGTTCTGTAAAACTTATGAGGAGGTCATGACTCATAGTTGGTCCACAGGAATTCTAAATATATTTCTCCAAATAATTGCCATGTAAAGTCATTAGCTATGCTAGTGTATGCTGACTATGCCACCTGTAATGTGAATGAGTTTGAATTAGGTCCAGTACCCTCTAAAAACTGGCTACGTTTTGTGTCATTACATGGTATGTCCTCCCAGAACATCAGGCTGGCAAAGATAAACATGCTAATGATGTTGAGTCTTTGAAAGTAAGACTCTTATTTTGAAAGAAGTGCTGAGACAGACACACAGAAAGATTTGGTAGATCATGAAAACATAAAAGAATCCAATTAATGTCTTTCAAACAATATGGAGGAATCAGTACTGAGAAAGTGAGAAACTGATGACTATGCTAAGATGACCCTTAATAATGGAATTGAATGCTGTGTGTATAGTATGACTTGTTATGCCTGCCGTGCGTGTGTGTGTGTGTGTGTGTGTGTGTGTGTGTGTGTGTGTGTGTGTGCGTGCGTGCGTGCGTGTGTGCGTGTGTACATTCTCGCATATGGGAGTGTAAAACTTGCCGAGGAAATATGCATTGCTTAGCCGAGGGGTGTATAATTTGTTTGTAAAAGAGTGAAAAACATAATGATGTTTCATGTTCACTTATCTGTATGCTCAGTAAAGGAAATACAGGGAGAGAAGAAGAAGCTACTATAAGAGAGGAGTTGTATGAGAAGGAGACCGAGGCAAGAAGGCACAGAACGAAATTGTAAAATTATTCATTGCCAGCAGGCAGATATTATGAAAGCTTTTTTAATGAAATGATCTAAGGTGGTGCAACATACACTCTGGCAGCCATATTGGAGATTTTTAGTGTCTGAACATACACTCATCATAGCCATACCCATTTACTTATGTGCTGTATTTATCTTAAAACTGAAGATTGCATTACCGATTTCAGATTCCTTTTGCAGTTTCAGATTCCAGGAAAGAGTTAGAGGGAGAGAGAGGGAGAGAGAGGGAGAGAGAGAGAAAGAGAGAGGAGAGAGAGGTATGACAACAGCTTGTCTGTTTGTAAAGGATACAGATGGCAATATTTTATATTTCTTGGCGAGTGTGTCCCTCATGCCTGAATGCTGAGAGACAGAGAAGTTTTGCATATTTTTCTAGTTGTCCTGATACATGTTGGGATTGGCTGCTCTGCCTAAGAGGTTTAACTGTTTGGTATTCTTTTTTTCTTTCCTTGTTTATTGCTATTGCTATATATATATATATATATATATATATATATATATATATATATATTTATTGCTATTTATTATATATATATATATATATATATATATATATATATATATATATATATATATATATATAATTTTAGACCAAAAGTTTGGACACACCTTCTCATTCAATGAGTTTCCTTTTTATTTTCATGACTATTTACATTGTTGATTCTCACTGAAGGCATCAAAACGATTAAGTACATAATTCCATATGTGTTCATTCATAGTTTTGATGCCTTCAGTGAAAATCTAAATGTAAAATAGTTATGAAAAATTCATATTTATATATATCTTTTATATATAAATAAAAAGATTTACCAAGATAATATATGCTCCCCTAGAATGCAGTTTTAATTTTTTAAAGGTTAATTAGTATTACACTTTTTCTGTGTGTCACTGGAGAGTTTTATTAGCCTGGCTGTTCTTTAAGAATACAATCCTTGGCATGCAAACACAAATAAAGAAAACAATATTTATCAATATTAATATCAGCTATAGTGCCACAATTCTTGGCTTTAAAAGCCCACATTGTTTATCCCAACACATACGCTAGCTGTTTTTTACATTCTGAACTGACGTTCTTGCCTGTTTCCAAAAATACCATTGACGGGTTGTGGGATTTAGGATTTACGTTGTGTCCCTTTTCTGTTTCCTACATTTAAAACAACTAAGTTTACTTGTAAATGTGCCACGCAGAGTTTGACTTGACTTTACTGGCTGAGAGAGGAGGTAAAACTTTGCCATGGCCTAATATACCAGTGGCACAGACACACAGTCCTTTGAGTTGCTTGGCTCACAACCAATATCTCTATTATCTTTACAGCCAGGCCAAACCTGACTGGAGTGTGACTGAGCCAAACATATCCACAATCTGGCCAAAGCTAACCACAACCTAGCAGAAAATGCTCACTTTCCATTCTTCCTTATCTTAGTTTGTGAATAAAAGAATGTAGCGGCTAATGTATACCACATCTGAGTATTATAATTTCAAGCTTTCCAAATCTTCTATGTGTTTTGAGGTATATTATGTTTTCACTTCCTGTCTGCCTGAAAACTGTTTGCTCTCTAGGATATTAAATTGTGTATTAGGAGGTACCAAATGCTGCTAAAACAATGACAAACTGTCAGCAGTCTGGCTGTTGCTGGCTGCTTCTGTGCAACATGTGCTCATTATTTCCCAAATCCTGTTGTTGGCTGGTTTGATTTGTCCAATCAATGAAGTTCCAAACCAAACTAGACCATAACTTCTGCCAGACTTAACTCAGCTAATGGGAGCCAGGCAGTTCCTGTCAAACACATAAATTAATTACTTGTCCAGTTTATTGTCTCCCAATAAGAAATATATAATTTGTTTTGAAAATAAATCTTGTTTAGCTATAGATACATAGTATATTAATATTGAGCCATGTTGAGCCTTGTGTGTTTGTGGGTATGTGCATGTGTGTTCTTAACCTAAGATACAGTGATGATGATGATGTGTGTGTGTGTGTGTGTGTGTGTGTGTGTGTGTGTGTGTGTGTGTGTGTGTGTGTGTGTGTGTGTGTGTGTGTGTGTGTGTGTGTTGTGTGTTCAGACATGCTGACTCAGCGGTGAGACAGCAGCTTTATAGATCTAATAGATATAGTACAACACACAATCACACTGTCCCTCACTGTAAAATACAACACACAATCACACTGTCCCTCCTCTGCTTGTCATAATGCAATCATACTTTTTTCTGTTAGTTCATCTCTTATAAAACAATGGTGAGACGCAGCAGAAAATCTCCAGATACACAACGTGCTATGAAATGTTCTCATATAAATAATGTGTGAGTGAAATGACGGGAGGTGTGATGGATTTGGCTTTTCAACCTGCAACAGCGAGAATATCTACCAGGAAACTATAATGAGGCCGCAAGAGGGCTGACCTTTATAACCAAGTCAACATATGGCATACTACACCTGTCTGTCTCTCACACTCACACACACAGCCGACTGCCAGTGTGTGTGTGTGTGTGTGTGTGTGTGTGTGAGATCCTCTCTCTCTCAAATAGAGACAAAATGCCCTCACGAAGACAGAAAATAATATAACACTTGGGGTTTGGACTTTTTAGGGTCCTCGGATATTTTATGAATGGAATGCACTCATAATGTCTGCATGAGTTTGTGCACAAGTGGACAAGTACAAAGGTACCAATTATGAGGCAATCTGCCAAATGGAGCACATTGCATGTATGTGTGTGTGTGTGTGTGTGTGTGTGTGTGTGTGTGTGTGTGTGTGTGTGTGTGTGTCTTTGAGGTGCCCCAGAGGTATCAGATATAAGCAGACATGCCAAACTGAACATATTGTAGATTAGGGAGGTGGAGGGGGCCTGAGCAATCACTTGGCAACAATGTGTCTCCATCACCACCAGGGGAACAGATGACAACCATTTACAGCTCACAAGGCAAAAAGATTACACACACACACACACACACACACTCACTGTCTTTCTGGAGTTTGACATAGCCTACTTGGTTTGCTTTTGTTTCACTTTACCATTACCAGGGTTAGTGTCCCATATTCTCTGTAAAGCACTCTGTGACCAACTTGGATGTTGCAAGCACTGTTTTTGAAATAAAGCTTTGACTTTCAATTCAAGTATTTCAATCTTTTATGTTCCCTGGTAGAAATCTACTATCTCCTGTCTTTATCTTTAAGCCAAACGAAAGTTTGCAACTTCTTCTCGTGAGTTGCAGAAAAGACCCCTAAAGCTAAAGTTGATTGATTGATTGATTTTATTTGACCACTTAAATATGAAAAAAATATGAAACGGCACTCTGTGTCATACATTAAAAATACATAAGACTTATTTCCATTGTGGTCCCTATTTATTTTTATTACATATCAATTAAACCACATTAACATCTAGAAGTATCAAGGTCTTTCATATTCCGATTACTTTTAAATACCAGTGTTTCCAGTTAAAAAAAGGGCCTCAAACCTCAGCAGTTAAAGCCCCTTTTACATACACATGTGCTGGCTTGGCTTACTCGGTGCATCAGCCAAGTACAGCAGGGATTTGCATCTGCATTACAACAAGGCCCGCTTGAAGTTGTGTCCTTAACTGTAACGCGCTCGCCTTAAAGCTCCATTGTGTAATTTTTTGAGTTGATTCTTAGCAAAAAAAAAACTTTGTTCTTTCACAAATATGTGCTCATTCATGTGTAATTACTTCCACCAACTAATCAGCGTATTCTCGTACGCGTAGAATCTGCCATTCAGAATCATTCAGAATACATATGAGTTCAAGTTAATAAGAGAATTAAAACAACAACGTGACAGGCAAAGCAACAAGAAGTTAATATTGGAGTGGCTTTTCCAAGATGGAAAGAGCTCATAAGAAACAAGGATTTTAAAAAGGGACACTGAAGTTGCCTGCTTTCTTCTCAAAAGGTAATTCTGCCTATTTGTGTAAATTTGAAGTTTTATAGTTGCTTGGCTAACTAATAGCATGGTTGTGCATAACACTATAATGGCGTCTAGGATACTTTTCTTCGCGTCAAGGATGAAAAAGAATTGTCCAGGGGCGGCCTTTAGCTCACCCAGTAACTGTGTTCGCCCCATGTAGGCTGAGTCCTGCAGCGGGCGCAGGGTTTGAATCCGACCTGCTGCCCTTTGCTGTGTGTCATTCCCCATCTCTCTCCCCCTTTCATATCCATCCACTGTCTTATAAAGGAAAAGGCCCCAAAAAAATAATCTTGAAAAAAAAGGATTGTATACCTTGTAAAAAAACTCTCATATGTGTCGTGACTTCCCTGGCAGACAACTCACGTCATGTGCATTTGTAACACAGACTAGCTACAGCTAGAACAGCTGCGTGTAAACGATGGAGATACTAAGAGCTAATTTTGGTTATATTAATTACACAAACCTCCGATGCTTCTCTCCTACGCTGTAAACATTGCCTCACACTATTAATCTCGTACAATACACAATAACGATAGCACTGATACTTTACTTACATTAGCTTGCATATGTCTGGGAACCTGATAGCTGATGTTAGCAATGAAATGGTACCAAAATAACAAAACTATTATTTCACTGGAAGGAACACTCACGGACAAAAGTCGTACTTCTTGGAATAATACGGCCACCGTAGGAGTTACAACGCGCTCGGAATGGGAGGGACTAGAAAGTAATATTCCGTTGGTTGTCATATACAATTTCACCACTAGATGGGAGAAATTCTTACACGATGTAGCTTAAAGTCGAGGACATTTAAAAGCAGCGGGCTGATCCATGGCTGTGACTAGTGGTCAAAGGAATGGCTGTAAAACTATGAATAAAAATAATTTAATTTCCTATAAATTCTTATCAAAAGTCCCTGCTATTTTGCTATCTTTATTTTTTATGAAGCAGCAAAATCAGGCAATGTTGGGTTTTCATCAGCAGGAACTTAACACGACTCCTATACTGCTGAAAGCGAACACGAAACTGTAAAATAAAGCAAATATCTGACAGTACAAACAGGAGAGAGACCACAGGACAGGAACCAAACTTCAAACCGCAGCGATTCAGTTAGAAACTACAATCAGGGATTATTTAAAAAGTTAAAAATGCTATTTCTACTGTTTCACTTTTAGCACTGATGACAGTTGGGCTATCAAAGTACAGCAATCTTCTAACCGTTCACCCACTGCGTGGTACTGTGGATAATACTTGACAACTGTGTAACGTTAAGCTGCTCGTCATGGAGATGAAGAGGTCCATTTCCAAAGTTTCTCAAGTTTTAATGAAAGATTTGATCTCTATAAACTGTGAAAATCGACTTTCTGACCAGGTGAAAAAATTTATTCATCTGGATGATTGGGGGGTAACAGCTTAAACAAATACACTATGTGGGTAAGATATTAGAACACAAACAAGTGATGCAACAAGGATGTAAGGTTAAATCAAAATTACCCTTCTTACTTAGACAAAGGTTACTATACTCATTGAGTTTGCCAACAGTCATCCCCTCCATGATGACGTATTCCACATTTCCCAACTATTAATGTCATGCTCCTTGTGTGAGTGCTTGTTGCTTTTCACGTCTTTGAGAAACGGCCCTTTGCAAGATGTTTGCGAGTACAGACGCATGATCATTTGATAACTTTAAAAGTGAGAGGGATTTCAGCAGAGCGCGGGAATATTTCCATGTCCACGCGGAGACAGAATGTGGGGAAACCACAAGGGACACGAATACATGCAGCGAGAATGTGCAGAACGTCTCCGTAGACGGAAGTTATTCAAGGAACCGGCAATACGTGAGCTTGACGCCGTAAAGTGAGTCGCCATCGGAGAACGACACAATGCAGGCTGCTGTACATTTCCCCGAGAATTAATTTCAAGCTGAACCCTGTGTAGTCTTCCTTTCGTTTTACCACAACCCGCCCCCCCCTGCCAAAACCACTAATCCTCATGGCTGTGATATCACACTGGCTGCTGTCGTATCAAGTGATACCATCAAACCTACTTGCACGTTGTCATACCAATTAAGTTGTTTGGGTTTTAAATCAAATGGTCAAACTTTGCAGTAAAGCAGTGCTTCTTTTGTCTGTGAGAAAATGCTGTCTGGGTTCTTGGTAGAGGCTGAGCAGTGAGGCTGATGAATATCCAAGACGGTGATGGCGACTGGCTCATAACACTTCGACAATTCAGCCTGGGGCTATGCAGTGATTCAGGGGCGGTGCGCAGAATGCAATAGCGAGCTTCCACTACACCAGTCGTATCCCTGGCTTTCCACTCGCCGATAAAAGCCCCAGATCAATGGCAAATCGACGCCCGCTCTGGTGAGCAACGATCTAATGCCGTTTTTCCACTACTATGGTACCTGCTCAACTCAGCTCGGCCGGCCGCGGTGCCCCGTCCTCCTTTTTTTCCATTATATTATGGAAACTGCCGCGACCTAACACGACACACACACACAGTACGCCGATTGTGTAATGTTTTTGATTCTCGGCGTGCCAGAAGACAACGTTCGTTTAAAAGAAGCTGGAGGCAGCAAAAAAAACCACAGCTGGCTAAACTATTTAAAAATGGCGGGTTTGTTCAGGACACCCCCCTGTCTGTCGCCAGCTATGATGACGCAGTGATTAGTGGCGATTCTCTCCGACCAATCAGTAGTCTGCAGGTTTTCACGTCACCTTTTGGTATCGCCTCAGCTCGCTTATTTTAGTATCTTTTGATACTAAAAAAAACTACCTGTTGGCAGGCACCAGAGACTTTTTTACTTAATGGAAAAACCAAAAAAAGCCGAGTAGAGGCGAGCTGAGTCGAGCAGGTACCATGTAGTGGAAAAACGCCAAAAGTGTGAATTTTCAAAGACGCAATCTGAGAGATATGTAGCAGGTTAAATATCTGGAACTGTCTGTGAGTCCACATCCTGTAAATGTGACATTTGTTTTGAGCAGCAGTGACAGCAGCGAGGACCTAAATGCCAATTAGACGCAAGATCATTTTTCCTGCAAATCAGCGCACAAACAACTTGGATTGCTAGCTTCTTGCGAACATCCATTTTTCGGAGGAAAGAACTCCTGTCTTGGGCATGGTCTTGCCTATTTTCCCGTATCACTTAAACGTAGTTTGGGGACCAGGCAGATTTGTCGGGGATCTCTCCTAGGGAAATATCTTGTGACCCCCCCCGCCGGTGCTAGAGGAAAAAGTCAGGTGATCACCTGAGTCCAGTGTTGTAGTACTCGAGATCGCGCTTGGTCTCAAGACCACTTTTTGAAGGTCTCGTCTCGGAATCGACCGCATTTTTACTCTGCCTTGTCTCGGTCTCAGGTAAAGAGGACTCAGGATTTTATTTCAAGACCGGTAAAGACCACAACTGCTTTTTGATTATTTTATCGAGGCATTTCTCATGATACACTTATGGCAATAAAAGAGGTGAATGAAGAAGAATCTTAATTCTTTTTCTGTGGGTTATTTTTTCATGGGAATTTGAGGAGTGTCTATGGTTAGCATTTTCCACATTTTATCGGGTCATGCAGTGTGGGATTCGCACTGGTCTGGTCTTGGTCTTGACTCGGCCTCAACCCCTCAAAGTCTTGGTCTTGTTTCAGGTCTCAATACACACAGTATGATGAGACAAATGTGTCTGACATACAGCCGGGCTGCCTTCCAGACTCTAAACAGGACATGGTGCACTGTTTGATCCTGCTGTGGGCAGATAAGTAATTCATAAGCTTCAGGTAACATAATGAACCTGTCTTGTGGGCCAGATATTAGAGGTGTTGGACATGTTTTGTAAGATGATAGATCTGATGACAGGCTCACACAGGGTGTGTGTCTTGTTTCATGTAGATGTGAAGTGGATCACACAGGTTTGGCTCACTGTCTGTTGATGAGTCAATGGTGACGTTAAACATGCGCACATTGGTGTGTAATGCATGCTGATTCACAGGACACGAAGAAGCCAGGATGCCAGAAAACAATCAGCAAATTCTAGACAAGGAAAGCTCCATTTCAGACTCAAGCTGGCTCAGATAACCCTGCCTGACTGTGCAAGCAGTACAAACACACACACACACACACACACACACACACACACACACACACACACACACACACACACACACACACACACACACATACACACAGAGTCTTAATAGAGTATTATCTTGGTTGTAAGCTGTTAAATTTTCATGCTGAACATTTAGCTTGCCTATTAATACATTTTAATAGGGGTCAATGCTGCTGTGGCGAGGGAAAATACACACATGGATGTGCAGACGCACACATTTGTTCTCTTGGATCCAATAACTTGCAGGTGCGCACACGCACACGCACACACACTTCACAAGTACTCTTTGGTTAATTCAACCTTTACTAGAGACTAAAGCAGGTTAAAGAAAGTAATTAACTCATAATAGCCCCGACCACACTGTCAATTAACATGATGTGTGTGTGTGTGTGTGTGTGTGTATGTGTGTGGCAGTGACCAAAGAAAATGTGGGATGTTTGTGTACATATACGTAAATGACACTGTTGGATTTGTATGTGTGGGGGTGATTAGGTGTGTGTGTGTGTGTGTGTGTGTGTGTGTGTGTGTGTCCTTTCAAGTGTGTGTGGATAAATTAATAGATTCTTTTTTTTCTTAGGTGGCTGTATTGGGAAATTAAAGTTACAAAATTAAGTGTGATTACCCTGAAGGCCTTTTCCATTATTATTTAACACTGTTCGCAAGATAGACAGCCTGATATGGGTTTACATGGGGCATAGAGGCTAAATGTAGCTTGGAGAAAGAGAGACAGAAAACAAGAAAGAAAGAAAGAAAGAAAGAAAGAAAGAAAAAAGAAAGAAAGAAAGAAAAGATCAAGAAGGATAAGAAAATAAAGTTAAATGGTCATTCAATCTGTCAGCCAGTCCTTAAGCCAGTCAGTGAGTAAAGCAGTCACTGTCTGACAGTGTGGAACAGAGCGCATTACAGGCATAGTTTGTTGATCTCAGCTGCCTGCTGTCAGTCACTTTCCCAAACAGCTTATTTTTCTGTGCACTGCAGCGATGGCATACGTGGAGACCGGAAAAAGAGGCAGCCGCCTAACACACACTGTCCTGAGTTCATCAATCAAACACCGGGGTTTTGCATTACTCGCTGAATTTCAAGGCTGCGTGAAGGCCGTATGTAGATATAACCCTGGAATGAATTTCAAAAAGGTATTGATTTAGGGTTGAATAATTTTGTTAATTTGACGTTCAAACCAAACGGCATGGACTAGAAAAGTGTGAGACACAAGTTTAAAAAGTGTATTCATTCTAACGTGCTTATTTTGTTACCCTCTTTGATTACTAAGAATCAACGATAAGTGGATAGGTATTAAAGGTTTTTATTGAATAGCCATCTACCTGACATTTTTCAGGTAGTGACAGACAAATCTAAGACATCGGACAATTATGTGTCAGTGTTATGTTGGTGGCCAACTCATTGCACGGGTCAGGAGAAACAGTCATGAAACACACAGTCATTGAAGCAAACCTCTGCTTAGCAGAGATGTGCAAACTTATGCTCATGTCTGTTTCTCTACCCCTTTAAATATTTTAATGATGGAGTCTAATCCCCAAAGACTTTGTACATTTCACATACATTTCATATTATGCTTATCTACAATTAATATTTGCATATCTGCAACGCAGTCTCTCCTGATTGAATATTAATCTGTCAAATATTGTATGTATTGTGTATGTCTGACCTTATTGTCACTACCATCGCAATCATAATTGCCATGATGATCACAATTGCCCTACTTATCCTCCAAATCCATCACCAATCACTGGTATTTCACAGTGAAGAAAAGTAGTAAAAAAAAAACTACTGATTTCTCTTAATTTGCATAACAAAAACAGTCCCACTCCGTTTCACCTAATCCACTCCCTCTCCATTTACTTCATCAATGATCTGTATTTTTGCGGGGCAATCCCAGTTCCCTTATGTGATAGCTCCTCGGTCCTCGGCTGAACCGGCAGTTGTTCTGACCCTTCTCCGTGAAGGCCGTCTCAAAGCTCCTATTCCTGCCCAGAGGGGCGAGGATGGAGGACTGAGGAGGGATCTCTGGAGGAGCTATCAGCGAGGATGCACGAGAGCAGCCTTCCCGGAAGCCGGTACTAACTCCACCTATACGGCTGACGAATTCATGTGACGCTTCAGAGGAAAGGACTTCTCATCTAAAACACATTTCCTCGTTTCCTCTCTCCTCCTATCATTTCCTTGCATCACTCCTGTGCTTCCTCGGTGGGACGGACTAAGACGTGAGGAAGGGAGGCAAGTGGAGGAGCCGGGCTTTGAAGCTAATTTGACATAGTGGCCAAACGGTGGAAATGCAACTTCTGTGTCCGTCACATGATGTCCTCTGGCCCAAAAATACTTTTTCTAATGGAAATTGAAATTTGGAGGGACTAGAAGAGTCTCACGATTGAATTACTTAATCCCCATGCAAGTTAGCGGAGCGCAAAACCAGAAGTAGCCGGCTTGGCCAGGGGAGGTCTCTGGTGCGGCTGATCTATGGGCCGCACAGTGCGGACGCAGAGCCGATTATCTAGGTTATCATATACACAAAAGTTGAAGTTTTTTGGCGTCATGCTCCACTGAGCAACTCTCAAAGGATTGAACAGGACTGCGCCTTGAACGATGTATCCAGTTCTCTTTATACATCTATGATCTGGATAAATTATCTAGTTAATGACATCTGATCCATGGGTCTTTGCATTTACACCTGGTAATAAAAAGCATTCTCATTATCTCCGTTCTGCCTGCATTGGATCTCAATATGAAAATTTGATGGGCGGGGCTGACTGACTCGCAACAAACAATGGTTGATCCTAGGTCAAGGAAAGCACTGCTGCTGTATGAGCTCTACTTCTCTTTCCTTTGCTGCTACGCCCGGTAGCTGTTGCCGGGCTTCAGATAGCTGGAAGAGGCGGAGTTAGGTAAACTTTAGTCCACATTCACGACATTCCACTTCCAGGATTGCCATTGGAAATTCCGCAGGATGTCACTCTTTTCGGTCAGATGTCCGTTACCTTCAGCTTTCTATGTGTTGGAATTCTAACCTCCGGTGGACTATGGGTAACTGCTCCTCAGATCTCTGCAGGGTAAATCCAGACAGCTAGCTAGACTATCTGTCCAATCTGAGTTTTCTGTTGCACGACTAAAACTAGTTTTGAACGTACACATGTTCCACCAAAACAAGTTCCTTCCCAAGGCTATTTTGCAGAGGCACCGTGGCTCTGTCCGGCGTTTAGCGCTGCCCATTGTGATTGATTGTGATTGGTTTAAACCAGAGCACGTTTTTCTCCCATCCCGGAATGCTGTGTGGACTCGCATTGCCAGACCTTCCTCCACAACGCCGCGGAGGAAGGTCTGGCTTACGGTGGTCGAGGCGGTTCAACACAAACGCAAAAGCCACAACACAAACGCGAAAACTACAAGAGACAACGGAAGTGAGTGTGTTGTTAACAAAAGGAGCCGGAGGAGGAATGTTCTTGTGTGTTTGAGAAGTATGTGAAACATGGTTCCTTGCTAATTATGATTACTGGCGCTAAGTGATAGTCACAAATAAGCAATGTTGTTCAATATCTTTTTTATTTTCATATGTATGCACTCTGCCATTTAGGCTACGAAGCTACAGCTGTAACGTTATCTAAATGTCGCCCAGTGTCTTTTAACGCGCGAGTGCTAAGTTTAAAGTCTATAGTTTGTCACGTTAGTGAAGTTGTTTAAATCGCACATATATTATATCCCACTGTCACATATTTGTGACCATATTTCACTTACTTCTAAAACATACAATAACTTACTTCCGTTGTCACTCACTTCCGTTGTGGCTTTTGTATTTGTGTTGAACCGTCTCGGCCACCGTAAGCCAGACCTTCCTCCACGGCGTTGTGGACGAAGGTCTGGCAATGCGAAACTAGGTAAACATAGGTACTCTATTGCGTATTTACGGCAGCAGGACAGTGCATGTGGGATTGACTCAAAATAAACCACACCGCCCAGGTTCATTATAATAGAGGAGGAAGTCACCCAGTGCAACAGGGTGACTCATTGATGTGTTTTTAATAGCTTTTGGACAACAATGGCGTTCTATGGCTCAGGGGAAGATGTATCAGGCTTTGGACACACACACACACACACACACACACACACACAATTATCTAACATTTTCTCTTAAATCTGACCGTATGAATATAGCTACAGAAACTGCTGAAATATATGACTACAGGGAGCTCAACTAACTTTCACACAGTCAGTAAAGTGGTCAGTCAACAGGCCGTGTACTTAGACAGGAACTCAGTCATTCAGTTATTAACTTTTAATCAGCAAGTCAACAAGAATGATTCAGTGACTTAGCAATTCAGTCACATTCATTCATTCAGCCAGCCAGCCAGCCAGTCCGCTAAGTGATTCCATTTTCATTATTCTACATGGATGTTTCCTCCTCAGCAGTGCTAATCATGTTAATGTGCTGAATATAGAACAGTTAGGGAGAGTGCCAAATGCTAATTACTGACCAAAGTCTCAAAACACACAGCAGCACAGACAGAGCCGGTTTGTCTGTCCTGGTGTGCATGTGTCATGGCGGACCAACTGAAAGTACAAAGATATTGAGCAAGACACTGAAAGAAAGAGATAGAGAGATGTCAGTCTGGCAGATGGTAATGCATTTTGTATTCACTCATCACTCTGCTAAAGAGCAGCAACTAACTAGAAAACAGCCTCTAAATGACACACACACACACACACACACACACACACACACACACACACACACACACACACACACACACACACACACACACACAGCTGGCAGAGGGCATGTATTGGAAACAACTTGAGGCATTTATTTTTCTTCTCTTATTTAGTTGTAGCCACCCAAGGCGACACACACAGAGAGGCAAATACACACGCTCTTATTCAGTTATGCCACCCAGGGCGAGACTTCTGCATAACATCTGTCCAACATGTATCTGCCCTGACGCAGCCTCTCAGCGAGCGATGGATGAGACAGAAGAGGAGGAGAGAGAGAAAGAGGAGGAGGATGCCAAAGGGGAGGAAATGAGGACGAGAAAAAGCAAACAAGGATGAGAGGGCAGAGCCAAGGTGAAGGAAGAGAAAGGTGAGGAGAAATGCAGGGGGGGGAGGGGAGAGAGAAGAAGGAAGGACAAGGCCGCCTAATTTGGAGCCCTGTGCTCCCTTTGTACTGGCTCGCCATGGTATTTGACATACTCATGCTTATTCTCCTCTTATTTTGAAAGTGCTGACAAAGCCTAACCGTAATGACTACGAAACGTACATTACGTGCAGCTAGAAAGTACTTAATCTGCATCCTCTACTGCGGAAGAGGATAAGAAAACTGGAAAAAGAAGAGAAAAAGAAGGAGAGGAGTACGGTTGTACGGGAACGAGGACGCGGGAGGACAGAGGAATGAAGGCAGTTGAGGTGTGGTTAAGGAACGGCCTCTTGCTGCCAGCTTGGAGAAGGTTTCCTGTTAAAAACAACAACCCCAAATAATGAATTTCCTGCTCTGCTAGTTTGGACAGAAGCTTTATTATTGGCATTCCTGGACAAATTACCCGGTATATGTTCCAAGAGACTTCCTCTTTTGAGTTTTTCATTTTTGCCTGATTTCTCTCATTATTTCCATAGTTTTGCTGGGAGAGTTAACTCTACCCTGAAGGATTACGGGGAAAAAAAGCTGTGAAAGCTACTAATGCGACGGGCAGAAATAATTAGTCTAGTTTTCATGTCTGTGGTGCAGACACAGACACAGGCCCAGTCACAACACTAAATCCCCCACTGACTAACTCCGTTTGTTTGGACAGAGGGATTGTAGATTTGCTGCTAAACTGCCGAAGAAGGCAAATACAGCCGTACTCCGAACTATAAATGAGGATGAGTTTTGTTTGTTTGTGCCTCAGTTTGTCGTCACACTTTATTTTAGCCGATTAACCATCTGAAGCTTCCCCTTTTGGTCTATAATTTCTCTAACTGGTTAAGCCAGTACTGGAAAACAGCCCATGTGAGGACCTGTGTGCTGATGACCAGCAGCTATACCTCCACTGATGTGGTGGCAAGTTCCAAAACACAAATATATAGGTCCAATTATACTGTATGATTGTACAGCTCTTCAAATACACTTAACAGACACAGGTCACAGGTTACATGAGGGGGTCAACTTACTCACAAAACAAAATGAGTGACTCAGAAAAATCCCATGTTGCAGTCAATAACAACATTTTTCGATTAATAGCAATATCCGTGGTTTGCTGTCCCAAGGGCTCAAAGTGGCCTCTTAGCCACAGCCGCTGCGTTATGCATTGCTTTTGCCGCATAGTCAAGAGGGCTTGGTCTTTCATGTAACCTTATAAAGTTGTTAAAGGTCCCATGGCATTACAATTTCACTTTATGAGGTTTTTTAACATTAATATGAGTTCCCCCAGCCTGCCTATGGTCCTCCAGTGACTAGAAATGGCGATAGGTGTAAACCTATCGGGGGGGAGAGGGACGGAGGGCGGGGAGGCACTTCAAGCGACACATGCGCTTGTGCTGGTTGAGATTGCTATTTTTTCAAATACGCTGGCCAGTCGGGAAAAAATAGTTTCCGCCGATCAAGAATGTGGAGCCATTACATTGCATACATACAGTGCCTTGCGAAAGTATTCGGCCCCCTTGAACTTTTCGACCTTTTGCCACATTTCAGGCTTCAAACATAAAGATATAAAACTGTAATTTTTTGTGAAGAATCAACAACAAGTGGGACACAATCATGAAGTGGAACGAAATTTATTGGATATTTCAAACCTTTTAAACAAATAAAAAACTGAAATATTGGGCGTGCAAAATTATTCAGCCCCCTTAAGTTAATACTTTGTAGCGCCACCTTTTGCTGCGATTACAGCTGTAAGTCGCTTGGGGTATGTCTCTATCAGTTTTGCACATCGAGAGACTGACATTTTTGCCCATTCCTCCTTGCAAAACAGCTCGAGCTCAGTGAGGTTGGATGGAGAGCGTTTGTGAACAGCAGTTTTCAGTTCTTTCCACAGATTCTCGATTGGATTCAGGTCTGGACTTTGACTTGGCCATTCTAACACCTGGATATGTTTATTTGTGAACCATTCCATTGTAGATTTTGCTTTATGTTTTGGATCATTGTCTTGTTGGAAGACAAATCTCCGACCCAGTCTCAGGTCTTTTGCAGACTCCATCAGGTTTTCTTCCAGAATGGTCCTGTATTTGGCTCCATCCATCTTCCCATCAATTTTAACCATCTTCCCTGTCCCTGCTGAAGAAAAGCAGGCCCAAACCATGATGCTGCCACCACCATGTTTGACAGTGGGGATGGTGTGTTCAGGGTGATGAGCTGTGTTGCTTTTCGACCAAACATAACGTTTTGCATTGTTGCCAAAAAGTTCGATTTTGGTTTCATCTGACCAGAGCACCTTCTTCCACATGTTTGGTGTGTCTCCCAGGTGGCTTTTGGCAAACTTTAAACGACACTTTATATGGATATCTTTAAGAAATGGCTTTCTTCTTGCCACTCTTCCATAAAGGCCAGATTTGTGCAGTATACGACTGATTGTTGTCCTATGGACAGAGTCTCCCACCTCAGCTGTAGATCTCTGCAGTTCATCCAGAGTGATCATGGGCCTCTTGGCTGCATCTCTGATCAGTCTTCTCATTGTGTGAGCTGAAAGTTTAGAGGGACGGCCGGGTCTTCGTAGATTTGTAGTGGTCTGATACTCCTTCCATTTCAATATTATCGCTTGCACAGTGCTCCTTGGGATGTTTAAAGCTTGGGAAATCTTTTTGTATCCAAATCCGGCTTTAAACTTCTCCACAACAGTATCTCGGACCTGCCTGGTGTGTTCCTTGTTCTTCATGATGCTCTCTGCGCTTTACACGGACCTCTGAGACCATCACAGAGCAGGTGCATTTATACGGAGACTTGATTACACACAGCTGGATTCTATTTATCATCATTAGTCATTTAGGTCAACATTGGATCATTCAGAGATCCTCACTGAACTTCTGGAGAGAGTTTGCTGCACTGAAAGTAAAGGGGCTGAATAATTTTGCACGCCCACTTTTTCAGTTTTTTATTTGTTAAAAAAGTTTGAAATAGCCAATGAATTTCGTTCCACTTCATAATTGGGACCCACTTGTTGTTGATTCTTCACAAAAAATTACAGTTTTATATCTTTATGTTTGAGGCCTGAAATGTGGCAAAAGGTCGAAACGTTCAAGGGGGCCGAATACTTTCGCAAGGCACTGTACATGCAGTGCACGTTTTCTGAAATTAAAATAAACATTTTCCTGATGTACACACAGCTTCTTTAGTCAGAGAAGCTACGTAGGCAGTGTCATTTATTTTAATTTATTCCGTTACCTCCCACCTCTGTCACTTAAAAAGGCCCATATGTGTGTTATCTAACACCCCAATGTAGCAGAAGTAGACAAAAACATTGTTTTCCGTCAGATCGTTTATGGATCTCGACGTTTCCGACCGCACCTAAACTCACACCAATCTCACACCGCCTGAAAACAGACTTTTATGTCTAATCTCCGGTTACATGACTGGCCACTGCAGCATGACGTTGCATTTCTCCATAAGCTGAATCTGTCTCAACATATCGCCGCAGGCCGCTTTTTTTCTGTCTCCCCCCTGCAGCTCCCACCGCCACGGCCTGACCTCACTACCCCCGTTCTAAATAAATTGAAAGACCTGCATTTTCCCCGACTGCCTGACTGTGTGTGAACGCAGCCTTAGTCTTAGTGTATCTGTGTTTCTGTGTTTCTCTGAAATACAAAGATGAGCAAGCGAGATGCTGTCCACCCACATTTATAGAAAAATGTAATTAATGTGGCTGGAAATGCTTGATAAATCTGATATGACTCTCCCTGTCTGACTGTAACCTTTGAAGACGGTTTTCTCATTCAGATATTTTTATATATTTTAATAGTAAAACCGAGCCAGAGGCTCCGCAAGCTCTTTACACTGACACTTATTAATGCAGCATGTTACTACTCTGAATTTAGTGCACTCCAAAACACACATGACACTTTGTATATTCACACACACTCTGAAAGGCAGTTTCTAAAATGTCAGATGTCACACAGTGTGTCCATGCATTGGTGTGTGTTTGATTACAATTACGCTGAACGCTATTCTCTCGTGTCTTTTATTCAGTGTTTTAATGTGCTTGCTTTGTAAATGTGTCCGATGAGTGTAATTAGGCAATAAATCTCCCTGTTTTGTCATTTAGATGTGGGGCCATCTGGTATTTAACAGTCTGTGCTGCGTGTCTACACACTCACGGTATCATAGACGCACGCTGGATGAATGTGTGCCTGTTTGAGGGCAGAAATGTGTTCTGTTCGCTCTGTCTATCGTGAACTATTAGGAGCATTACATTTTTATCATCAGTTTGCGTAGGAGCATTACATCAAGCAGAATAACGGATGCAGTGGTTGATTGAATTCAGATTTTTATACACTGCGGTATTCTGCTGATAACACAGAATATTGGTGAGTATGTAACCACGTTCATTTTATGTTAGTAAATACACTGCCGCAGTGAATACTGATCACAATAGCACCTTTTTGCACTGAATAAATGTATTTGGTTATTACCCATATTAATACTGTTAATGGCCTATTTTCACAGCCTGTTCATTATTGCTAATTAATGATCAGCTAATTATGACCCTCACCCCCTTCGAGCCATTCTGGTCTCCAGAGGAATTTTAACATACCCTGTGCAGACAAACTGTTTCTAAAGTTGAAAGAATTTGGTTTGAACTTGAATAGAATCATCTAATTGTGGTACTACTCCAGTTCTCCACATTAAAAGACAAAATGCGTCATTTGTCCATGCCGTCCAGAGTGATCTAATGTCACTACCGACAGGGCATCAGTTTGGTTAGGTATTTGCACAACACCCGCTTGTCACGGTAACAATTAGAAACATTTGGTTAAGGTAACGGAACAAACACAGACATACAAGAAACCGACTTTAACTCTGTTTGAATTGGGAAATTTATAGTTCCATCTATCCACCCTGACCGCCTTCCTCCCAATGGACAAGTCTGGACTAGAGCAGTGGTTTTCAAACTTCAAAAATGTACCCTCTTTGGAATATGTGTTCATCTTAGTACCGCCTGAGCAGCAGCACAAAACGTGTTTGGTAGAACAAAAAATGCTTAGCTATATAAAAAGGCACAATACAGAGTGGCGTCACCAACGTGTGATTTACTATACAACAATATTGTAACTGAAAAAAACGTTAAGCTATAGTGCGTAGGTTCTGTCTCCACCATGAGGAATTCTAAGTATTGACAACAACAATGTGGTGCATCCACATGATACAAGCCTTTCGTGATCGCGCACCACCCCCACCCCCACTCCTCAATACACGCAGTTGCTTGTAGACAAGGAGGACACGGAGGATTAAAAAACATGATTGACTCTTCAGAAGAGGTCATTATCTTCGCTCAATTTTCTGCACGCGAAAGTCGCCGGACGACACAATTTTCTGAACATAGCCATACTGAGAAATCCAGAGAGAGTTGTGTGGAGCTGAGAGTCTTAATTAGCTTTGTAGCAACTCATTTGGCAATGGCTTGAATGTAACGGACGTTCGTTAATATCAAAAAGTTACACACTAAAACTTTAAATGCTACACTTCAAATGTTAAGAATCACTAAATTCATTCATTCATGACTATAGTGTATACGTATTTAAGGAATTATGCATTACAGCTATTTTCAAATTAACATACAAAAAAATTAAGTACCCCCTGCAGTACTCCAAAGCACCCAAAGGGGTACATGAACCCCTATTTGAGAAACACTGGACTAGAGTTGTAATCGCTATGGCCCCTGGAGGGCTTTGACACTTGAGCATAAACATAATTTGGTGAAACATGTACTTTTCTTGCAGCTCCAATGAGCATTACAGATTAGGGAGTCATGCAACGGCATTTCTAGTAATTCTATCCTCTAAATCAGGGATTTTCAACAGGGGGCAGGGGCCCCTAGGGGGTTTTCAGAGTCAGTGCAGGGGGGCCTCCAAATTATTATTATTATTAATAAGTTTTTAAAAGTTAAAAAGTCTTAAAGGTCCCATGGCATGGAAATTTCCCTTTATGAGTTTTTTTTTAACATTAATATGTCCCCCCAGCCTGCCTATGGTCCCCCAGTGGCTAGAAATGGTGATAAATGTAAACTGAGCCCTGGGTATCCTGCTCTGCCTTTGAGAAAATGAAAGCTCAGATGGGCCAATCTGGAATCTTCTCCTTATGAGGTCATAAGGAGCAAGGTTACCTCCCCTTTCTCTGCTTTGCCCGCCCAGAGAATTTGGCCCGCCCATGAGAGAGAGACATCATGGTTTTCAAACGAGCAAAGTGGCAGTTGGTCAAGTTGTGTACTCACACACCCAAAGTACAATGTGACATCACATTCATGGTGGGAAACACCTCCCATCCAAATATATGAAAACAGAAATCAGCTGTGGGAGATGTGGGGCTTACTATTTCATTCTCCCTGACAGTGGAAATCCAAGTCATCCGGAACTCACAGAACCATAGTTACGGATGTAACTCTTTTTTTTTTTTTAAAGTTGGAGTAATTTGAAAAGAGATTAAAAGTGTAGAACTGACAGTAGGGTCGCAGTTGCGTGCAAGTGAATTTTGAGCCATTTTGCTACTGACGTTGGCTGTTGTATTGATTGAAACTAAGATTGACGAAAATATCTGGTGGGAATACAATAAAGGGACGATGGAGCAATGTTCTGTCAAAGCGGTGGGGTGTCAGTGGTCATGGGGTATCTGGGTTAAGTTTCCCTTTAAGTGAATTCAAATGGTTTCATTGGTCCCACTGAGCTCGAGCCTGTCTGGTGGCATACAGGGACATGCCAAATTTCTAAATATAGACTTAACATTTTCACCCCAGCTGAAATAATGAGATTACAGAAATTGTCCATTGGGAGTATGGATTCAGTCCCACGTTGGCTCAGATTCATTTTGGCTTCCTTTCACTTGTTTTTATAGAAACTGTCCATTCGAATTTAGAAATGTATCAGATTGGTAAAGTTGAGTGTGGGTCTGCCTGTCAAAACGTTGGACCAAAGACGCTCCAGTCATCAGCTCATATCAGTTGCTTTGACTCCTCACATTAGCATAATATGAATTTACTGTATTCACATTTAAGTTAATAAATAAGTCTTCCAAACTAGGTGGCTGCAATATGACCTTATATCTAAACGTAAGGGCCGCGGTTTTAAACACTTCATTAACGTTGAAAGGTCGCAGTTTGGTCAGATTTAGGTACAAAAAGTACTTGGTTATGTTTTGGGACCAACACCAATTAGTTAAGTTTAGAAAAAGATCGTGGCCACAGCCAACTACTCCAGCAGAAGATAATGTTGAAGATAAAAACAGCATGTGTTTGAGTTGAGACTTACTGCAAAAAGTTAATTAAATAAGGTGGAAAAACATGTTCCACCAACGAAAATAAAAAAAAATTGAATAAGTAAGATAAGAGCAGCCAAATGACTGGAGTCCTGTACATTGGCAAAAAAAAAGGGCAGCGATTGCAACACGCTGCCCTTTGACTCTCGCTGGTATACGAGTGAATATTTCCGTAGCCATGTCCGAACAGCTGCCTCCGTCTCTGCTGTGTTGGTTGAGTTGCTCGTCAAAGTCCTAATATATTGATGTTGATTGTGCTGACACTATATTGAATAGATGTCAGAATTCCTCACTGTCTGTGTCTGGGATAACGATGGAAAAACATCACGTGGATGAGTGCAGGTGGTAGAACAACCACACACACACACACACACACACACACACACACACACACACACACACACACACACACACACACACACACACACACACACAGAGTGTTCTTCTTTATCTGTTGTTTGTTCGCCTTTGCTCGTATTGCTCTGTCTCTGCCTCTTGAATATGAGGAGCATAGATCAATACATGCTGAGAAGTGACAAAGACAAATAACATTCACAGATTACACACACATCATTCCATTTCATGTCATGAAGGAACTATACACACATACATGTGCTGCATTCAATAAAAGGCCATTGTTATTATGGGAATAGGCTACATTGGATACAACATCAGGACAGAGAGGACTGAACGCAACACATTTTTATGAAGCAGTGAGTGAAACCAGTTCAAGATATGCTACCTTATGGTAGCATGTCTGCATCAACATTGAGGATTTTTCCTGTATTACTTTGAATTCATTCAGAAAGCAGTAGGATTGATACCTGGCTAGAAGTTCAACAGTTATTAATAAAGCAGAGGCAACAAAAGAGAAGGGAGTCACTTTGTGTCAGGGATCACAGCATCCTCAGCATGCTCATGACTGGCTGCTTGTATGTTATCCCTTACACTTCAGACACAGGCCGTCAGATTAATTTTGAAGGAATTTGCAGCAATATGTCATGAACAGTTAAAGAGTTTATGATGAATGGGCTGTTGAATGGATTGGACATTCAAATAGAGGTGGTTAGGGTTAGGGCATGCTAAATGGTCACTAACACAAGTCTTATTTATTGACCGAAGAAATGTACCTTTCAATATGTGCATAAATGCTGATTTTGATTATACAATAGTCAGATCAATGCAATACTGGAATTAGTCCTGGACATGAATGTCGCTTCTACGGGGGATGGTCTTTTGGATTGGGATCCATCCACCACCCCGACCTCTTCTCTATATGCAAATTTACGCGCTCTTATGCTGCGTTCAGCAGACATGGGGGACTCGAGTCACATGACTTGACTCGAGTTAGACTCGAGTCGCAAATTTTAGGACTTGAGACTTGCTTGATTAACATTCATAAAAGACTCGACTTGACTTTGACTTGATATTCATGACTTGAGACTTGACTTAGACTTGAGTCAAATGACTTGAAATGACTTGATTTTCTGTTTAATAAATATATTTTCCCCCCTCTGATATTGAGGAGGAGTTAACTTTACGATTTGAGTGCTGTTACATGCGCAGGAACCGTTGATATGATGACGCGGCGCGCGGCGGCAGACCATCAGTAAACAACACTGGCTATGGCTAGTAACTTAACGTCATGGATCCCTCTCATGGGCGCCGATACGGTGGGTGCTCGAGCTCCGGAGCACCCACGGAAAATACTGACCGCCCACGAGTGCCAGACTGCCAGTTCATTTTTACGTTAATCTAAAATTAAACACTGCAGTTGTGGAGCGTCTGTCATAGTGTAATTGGTTATGTCGGTGGCATTTCCCACGAAGCTGATCGCGGTTACGTGCCAGTTAAACTTTTCATCTCCGATCCTATCTGTATTTGTGAGAAGTGGCGCTGTCCTGAGTTGAAAGATAGCTTATAGGCTAGGCCTACTGTGCGGGGCCTACTGCTGGGCCTACGTGTGAGCACCCACGGAGGAAAACATAAATCGGCGCCTATCCCTCTGCACAGAAAATAATAAAGTTTGGCTATAAGGATTACACATATGACCAGGCAAAGAAAAAAAAAGAAACTGCAGTTTGCAAGGTCTGCAGTACTTATTTCAGACGTCGAATTTCATCAGACACTTCAAATCGGGAGAGATTCGGGTTCCAGTCCCCATATTCAGCTGAACCACTATTTGGACGTTTGTGATGGACAGAACTCCCTTCAGTTTTTGGCCATGAATAAGCACACCCTCCCCTCTTTGTTCAAGGTGGCAGTAAGAGCAAATAAAACTAGGCACACATAGGCCTACACACACAACACAAACCTCTCTCTCTCTCTCTCTCTCTCTCTCTCATAAACACACACACATGCAGACGTAAGTATGTGAATAAAGCTAGGCACACATACAACACACTCTGCACTCTCACACACATTCACTCACCAATATTAATAACTTTTCACTCACTCTCTCAAACACGCACACATTCACTCACAAATACACTGTCAAATATCAACATATACTTTCCATTCCATGTGATAAGCAAATGTGGTGGGATTCAGCTATTCTCAAAGAATATGTTTTGTTCTTTAAGAGAAGGAAAGGTTAAAGGATGTGTTTCTGTCTCATAAAAGTGAGGCATGTTTGAAGAATATTATTTGACTTAGGAACCATTATACTTTAATTGTTTGAAGGAATTTCATGATTTAATGTCATGTTTGAGGCATATTGAACAATGTTGATTTATTTTTGGCCTAATATCAGTTTTAGGCTGTGATTTTTTTTATCTGTGTTAATTTAAACTCTTCAGATGTATAAGTCTTTTGAGTAAAAAATGAAAATAAAACTCCAGCAGTTCATAAACACTGTCTGTCTCAAAACACCGGACTTTCACTCAGGAGACTCGGGTTCGCGCCCCGCGTGTGGCGTTTTGTTTCCCGGCTTTTGAGGCGTCCTTTCCCCGTTGTTTTTCTTTTGTTTCCCCGGTCTATGGCGTTTTGTTTCCCCGTCTCCGGCGTGTGTTTCCCGGCTTTTGATGCGTCCTTTCCCCGTTGTTTTCTTTTGTTTCCCCCCACGGCGGTGTGTTTCCCCGCTTTTTGAGGCGTCCTTTCCCCGTTGTTTTTCTCCTAAACCTAACCTCCGCGATTCCGTTATTGTCGCGCTTCACCCGCGGTGTGTTTCCCGGCTTTTGAGGCGTCCTTTCCCCGTTGTTTTTCTCCGAAAAAGGGACGGCAATAGTGGCGACCAAGCACGTTTACATAAGACGCTAAAGGAGACTTTTAACGTCAAATAAGAACGAGAAAGGCTCCTGACCGAACGTCCTTATTTTACGAGTTGGGTGCGAGAATGTGTTGGTTCAGTTTACCTCGCAAGTCAGAAGCCGGAGCTGAAAATTATGTCGCATTCAAGTTGGCCACGTTCCAAAACAAAAAGGATGGAATTAACCATTATTACACAGTGGGATTTGCTCTAGCCAAGTCAGCCATTGCTAGCAACACCAGTTGATAACGCATTAGGCTGTATTTTCTCCGTACAAACCTGTCCCCAGATAGAAGTTGGACAACACTGTGTGAACTGTGTTTAATGAGACCCAAACACAAGACAGAAGTGCTAATAAACTGTACATTACGACAGCTTTCACTACTGTTGATGCACGGACCAGCCATGTTGGATTTTGATGTCAGCTTTGGTCAGGGTTGGCGAAGTTCTACGAGTTTCCGAGTCGGAAATCCAACTTTCGGGGGCGTTCCAGTTCAAATTTCCGACTGGGAGCTTGTAAATTCCAACTTCCCTGTTCAAATGGAACGCACCGCTATTCTATAATTACCACGGACGGTAGAGGGTGCTGCCTTACAGCAAAAGTCAGTGTGGGGCTTACAGTATTTAATACCTGGAATGCATACAAATTACAGTGCATTACTTTTCTTAGCTATATGTATGAACAGCTCATGAGGACAGCTTGCTATAATGCATGGAAAGAATGTACGTCAAGTTCAGCATCTTTATCATGCGGTATTCCACAAGGATCTATTTTAGCACCAGTCTTTTTTTCCTTATATATGTTGCCTTCAGATCATGAGTAAATATGATGTCTCCTTTCACTGTTACGTAGATGACACGCAGTTGTATCTTCCCTTACAACCAACTGTCCCTGCTGCTGTTGAAAGGCTGGCAGAGTGTTTTGGGGAGATTAAAAGGTGGATGTCGGCAAATTTCTTATGTCTAAATGAGTCAAAAACTGAAATGGTTTTATTCGACCCTTCAGAGTCCGCTAATATATCGGAAATTGAATTGGGCACACTATCCCCATATCTGATGAATCAAGTAAAAAACTTAGGTATAATCTGCGATAGTGCACTGAAATTTGATAAACAGATAAATCAAGTAGTCAAAATGAGTTTCTTCCAGTTAAGACTAATCGCTAAAATTAAGCCTTTTGTAACACGGAAGGACCTGGAAAAGATAGTGCATGCGTTTATTTTCACAAGATTGGACTATGGTAATGCATTGTACTATGGTGTTCATCAGAAAACCTTAAACAGACTGCAACTAGTCCAAAATGCGGCCGCAAGGCTACTGACAGGCACTCGGAAAAATTAACATATCACTCCTGTATTAAAAGAACTACACTGGTTGCCGGTTTTCTACAGGATTAATTTTAAGATACTTTTATTTGTTTTTAAAGCACTACATGGCACTGCTCCGACATATATAGCCGATCTAATCCAGGTGAATAAACCAAAGAGAGCCCTTCGCTCCGAATCATTAAATCTCTTGGTAGTCCCGTGGACGTACAGGAAAATCAGAGGGGATCGCTCTTTTGCGGCCGTTGCTCCCAGGCTGTGGAATAGCTTACCTCCTTATATTAGGGAATGTTCCTCTCTTATAGAGTTTAAACGACATTTGAAAGCTTACTTTTTCACTCTGGCTTTTGATCATCTATGAGTGCTGTATTAATGATGTGATAGGATTTTAGTAGTATTTACTAGTGGTAAGGTCCGGAATTTAAATGTCTTGAATATTGTTTTATTTTATTTTTTGTACAGCACTGTGGTCAACTTTTGTTGTATTAATATGTGCTTTATAAATAAATTGAACATTGAACATTGAACATGGAAAAGATGAAAAAACTAAATTCAACTTTAAAGGGGAGACATCATTAAAGGGATGAAAAGTGATGATGAATGCAATTGGTCATGACTGTCACAGCCTCTAACACACCAACCTATAACGTATGACGTCTTCTTTCTCATCCTCTGCTAATATAGAAGTTGCATGATGCTACAAAACTTCATTTATTAATAATAGTGCAGTGCCCTTTTCGAGCGCCAGCCTGTTCGGAACGGGCCGATTGCTTGGTTCCCAGTACTTTTTTTTCCCCCCACAACTTTATCTAACTATTAGTGCGATGTGAATGATAAACATGTCAAGTAATATTTAACAGTTGCAGGTACAACAAAATTATCAAGAGAGAGACAATAGGCCTTTTTCACGGCAGATATTTGGGCGTGTCACGGTAGGTCATGACAGTGTGAAAGTGAGTCAGCATGCACAACACCGGGACCCTGAAACTGCAGCTGAAGGA
Organism: Perca fluviatilis; assembly: GCF_010015445.1. Lineage (NCBI taxonomy): Eukaryota > Metazoa > Chordata > Actinopteri > Perciformes > Percidae > Perca > Perca fluviatilis. The sequence goes on from NC_053121.1 coordinate 4,935,999, forward strand.
ATTTAGCCATCATTAAATTTGATTATTTACACCTGTGTCTTCTGTGAAAAAAAGACAGAAAATGTGTACAGACTCATATTGAGGTCTAATCAGGCAATAGCTGAAAGCACCTGTGACCAATGGGGGTAGAGGCTTTAACCTGAGTATTAACAGTACATGGGTCACAGTGTACATGTTAACTTATTGACACATGCTGGATTAAGAAGGTGACATTAATTCCTGTGCAATGCCTGTTACTGTACAGTTGATGTGTGTAACCTGGAGACATCACCAGCCACTCAATGTCTTATGTTCAGCCTTTTCATTATTACATACTTAATTGAATTTAGTCAGTGGTGGAATGTAATGAAGTACATTTCCTCAAGTACTGTACTTAAATACAAATTCGAGGTATTTGTACTTTACTTGAGTCTTTTCTTTTCATGCCACTTCTCCACTACATTTCAGTGAGAAATATTGTACTTTTTACTCCACTGCATTAATCTGACCGCTTTAGTGACTAAATCTTTGCACACAAATGCAGTGTGTAGTTTATAATATGACAATTTATTATAATTAAACTACCCAATAATATAACGGCCTATAAGTTCAGCTGAAATGATTAGACGATTAAACACAGAGTGGATTGATACAACTGTTTTCAATTTTTAAATACTATACTTTATGTACATTTTCCTGATGATACCTACATACTTTTACTTAAGTAACATTTTCAATGTAGGACTTTTACTTGTAACAGAGTATTTTCAGAGTGTGGTATTAGTACTTTTACTTAGGTAAAAGGATCTGAATACTTCTTCCACCACTGAATGTAATATTAACATGTTTTAAATCCTAGTGCAGTGAGGGACCAATGAGTCGATTAGAATATATTTTGACGCACTGTTTCTGAAATGAATACCCTTGAACAAAATCCAACAATCAGCAGTTAAGCTTTTCTTTAAATATTTATGGAGCTCCATTTCATTCTGTTCTATTCCATTCTTCATTTTCCTCTAACCTCATCCTGGTAAAAAAAACTAGCCCCAACCTTGTTTTGACAATGTGCTCTGAGTCATGGGAACAAGCACTGGTGAGAGGTAGAGGTAGAGGTAGAGGTAGAGAGAGAGAGACAGAGACAGAGACAGAGAGAGAGAGAGGAGTCTGGCCTAAACAACACGGTCTGAGCTGGGTGTGCAAGTAGCATGATTATACTAAATCAAAGCAAGAACAACCTGTCTTGCAGCAAACATAACAGCGGGGCTCAAGCGCTGTGTGTGTGAGTAGCTACATATCTGCAATGATAAACACAAGATGGCCGTTGCCTTGACAGGGCCTATATCGGCAGAGAGTGGGATTGGTTTCTATTCACCTCCGTCTGTTTTATTCTATCTGTAATTATACACACTGACTAAGCATGTTTGATGGTTGTTATCATAGAACTCTCTCCTCAACTCTTTTTTTCCCCATTACAACGCTCCCATATTGGGTCTCTGAACTTATGGGATGCTCTTACAGCTTTGGCCTCTTACGACTGGCTCACCGGAGATGCTAGACAGTTTGCTTAGCAACCACAACTAAAACACTGCCTAACACAGTGTCTACACAGTCTGCGTAGTGAAAGCAGCATGTTAGCAGAGCAGCAGCTTTAGTCATCAGTCTTTGTCTCCACAGGATGTGTTCGGGCCCGGCCCGGCCCCACGAGGGCTCTTAGGGGGACTGAGCCTACTCAGTTGTATTTTTTGCCCTCTGTTTAAGCTTTATGCATCTATAAACAAATAGAAAAACACACACAAAATGATTGGCTGAGTTACGTATTGCTCGCTTAGCTGTGGTTTCAGGACAATGGATAGCACCGCTGCTGGAGGACGCGTACCATACAAGTGTACCAAATGTGTTATTGCAAAATCGCGCAAGAATGTTCACTCCGCTTATTGGTCAGATGTTTCTGGGGGCGGGAGCAAGAAAGTAAATACAGGAAGAAGGTCCTGTGTTCTGGACTAGCGCATATTTCTTGCATCTCCGTGGTCAAACCAGCTCATTTCATTTCAATAATCAGACATATTAGTCACCAAGACTTTGCTCTGCGGGTGTCTGTCTCCAACCTTAGGGGCAGCTGGTTTGAAAGTCATTTGAAGTTGTCAAACATTAAGTGTCACTTCAATGGAAATATTTTATCCAGCAAGGGCCTTCTATTCTGTCTACATTGTAGTAAGAAGAGACAAAACATCAGAGAGACAGAGAAAGAGAGAGAATTAGAAAAAAAGAATGAGACAAAGGTAGTGAGAGGTATTTGTAATTCTCTTTAATTAATTGGCGACTCATTAATCACATTCTCATCTAAGCTAATGTCTCACTCCATGGACCCAGACAATGGGCAAGGTGGGCGGAGGGTGGGTTACTGTATGTGTGCGTGTCACGAGCAAACCGTGACACGTGTTGAGTAGCAGCGGTTAATTAAATGGCTGGTTATCAAGGCAAACAGGCTTCATTAAGTCCAGTGTAATGACCTGTGTCACATCCAATATCGTCCTCACTCTGTCTCTCTTGGCTCGTCTTTCTGTCCCTTTCCTCTCCCTTAACACAGAGTACTTAAGGTATATCACAATGAAATTGCATGCTGCTCTCCAAAACTTAAGGACATTTTTTTCTAAGTTTCCACTGCAATTTAAAGTCTAATCTAAAGGGAAATTTGTGAACTCCGTATGCCAACACCTGAACACACCCTGTAAAATTTTGGCTTTAATGCAAAAAACGCAGGAAATGGGGCTGGATAGGGCATACCCCGAGGAAACCTCCCTCGAGCCCGACCAGATAGGCCTTAACCTGGAACCCACAAGGGCAAAGAAAGCCAGGAAGTCCCAGGAACAGCTGGAGAAGGTCTGTGGAGGCATAACTCAAGGAAACATCATCATCCTGTAAAGAAGCAGAGAAGACCGCCCAACACTGAACTAGCTGGAGAAAGTTTATGAATGGCCTATGCTCCCCAAAGAGCAAAATAGGTTTACGGTGTATGTATGTTTAATGCCAACGGAAAGTCAATTAGAGACACTGCCAGGGGCCCGGGTGAAATAAAGCACAGGTGAAATATTTGAGTGAATCACAAGGACAGAGGAGGCAGATGGAGTGGTAGGGAATGGAACGACATTAAAATTCAAAGACAAAACGGATGCACGGAGATGTAACCACACACACCCTCGTGATGAATTTGCCTGGCTGAAGTGGAAATGACCTTCTCAGAAAGATCCCCGTCCCCTTATCCTTTGCAAAGATACAAATGGCTCTCGGTCAGATTTAGATGTTCCACACTCAAGATATTCAGGTCGCTAAAAGGTTACGCTGACATGCTTTATGATACATTTTGTTTCACTTGTGTCGCTCTGTTACCACTCTTCCCCTCCCATTTGTGTTCTCTTTTGCTCTGCATTGTTTTTCTACACCTACTGTTTTCTCTGCTTAGCGTTTCCCATCACACCTCTTCTTTACCTCCTCCTCCTCCTCTGTGCAGTTTTCCCATGAAGTGCAAGCAACACACAGCGATGTCAGACACCGATCGGGAGTCACCAACTGCTGTTTCAAATGTTGAGCAAAGCACTTAACCTTTAATTGCGCGACTGTAGCGGTTCATCGTCAGTAGAAAACTGCGGTGAAGCAAATTGGTGTTTAGACTGAACCTGCACACTCAGCAAACCTGAGGAGGAGGAATTGTAAGCAAAGAAATAAAACTTCAATAATCAGATAATTGAATTATTATCTGCTCAGTGACTTCTAATTATTGTGATGGAAATAAATTAGTTTGTATGAGTAAATGCTATTAGAAAGAGGGGGAGAGACGTGTGTGTGTGTGTGTGTGTGACACTGATTTATGACCCCTAACAAAAGGCAACCTCTCGCCATCTAGTGTAGTCTGTGTGCGTCAGCATGTCGGAGTGCGTGTGTGCGCATTTGTTAGTGTGTGTCTCTCACACCCACACACACACACACACACACACACACACACACACACACACACACACACACGCCAACCCGTTCTCACTCCGAATTCGTAAAATACGGACAGTGGCTGTCAGCGTCAGAAGCGACGGAAAAAGCGCCCTACAGCGAGTTTGGGATGCCAATAGTCCCGACCAAGCGAATTCAGTTAAAGCGCGTTATATGACGCTAACGGAGACTTTTAGCGTCAATAACAATAATTGGGCAGCACGGAGGCCCAGTGGTTAGTGCTGTGGCCTGCGTGGGTTTCCTCCGGGTTCTCCGGTTTCCCCCACCACTAAAAATATGTTCCGCTCCCTAACTAGCTGATGTGTGGTGAGCGTTCTGGCGTCGTAAGGCATTGTATGGCTGCCGTGCATCACCCAGGTGGGTGCTACACATTAGTGGTGTTAGAGAGCAGTCCCCTACCCCCAAAAGCGCTTTGAGTGTCTATGATAAAGCGCTATATAAATGTAATAAAATTACAGTGAGAATGCGTCACGCACACACACACACTCTGCATTTACATAAGAACTCAATTAACACTCAATAATTATCATAAATACACCCAACTGAGGCAAACTATAGTCAAGATTCTATTCAGATGTTTTACCCAAATTCATGTGCTACGTTTTATTTGCGTGTTTCCATTGTGCTTTGTCACATTCTGATTTTATCGATACAACTCTAAAAAGTGAAATGCACTTTTGGCACGATTGATTGATTTATATGCTCATCACTTACTAATGAGTATCCAAGTTATTTAAGGTGCCACCTGCTCATCAGATAAACATACACACACATTCACACAGCTATGGCGCAGCATTGGGAGCAATTCGGGGTTCAGTGTCTTGGCCAAGGACACTTCGACATGGGACTGCAGGGCCAGGGATCGAACCACGGACCTTCCAATTGGTAGGGATCGAACCACGGACCTTCCGATTGGTAGACAACCGCTCTACTACCTCAGCCACAGCCGCCCCACCCAGCCGTACAAGAGGGGACCTCTGGAATTTAAATGGCCGTTGCGTGTTTAATGAAAATTTTACAAAAAAAAGATAAATATAATTTGATTGTCAATTCTAGCTCGTAGCTAGCTTGTTTCCAGAATCCACCAGAGTTTAGAACACCAACAGAAAGAAAGCGGAAGGTGACGGACATCCGCCGAAAATGAGGTACACTCAACATACCGTATAGCGTATACCATACATGAAACGTTGTTGATATAGACTAGTGTTCCCCTTTCTGCCCAATCAGGCTCTGAGAGGAGGCACACGATGGCCCTGTTCACAGCGGACTTTTTAACTTTTCCGAGCAGGGAAAGCACAGGTGTTACTCCAAACATTAGTGCTGGCTCTGTTTTACAGGTCGTAGGTGTCCCAGTAAGCCCTGACAGTGATCCGGCCCTGGAACTGGAACACCTGAATGGAATGCAGCATTCATTAATGTAATTAATTACACCTGTCAAAATATCCGCAGTGGAAAAGAGGCGTTGGCTTTTGCTTTCACCACCATAGTATTGCTGTTTTTAAATATTTTTTGTTTGTGCACATAAAACAAATGAGATACAACACGTGAGCTTCAGAGGCGTTAGCAGGCTTTTTGCTATCTTTGGACCGAGCCAAGCTAACAGCTTTCCCCTAAGCGAGAGACCAAACATGTCCTGACTCCGGCTCTGTATTCAACACGAGACACATGAGAGTCCTCTCGCTCTGTGTAACAAAGCAGAACATTGATGAAAGTAGCACAAGCAGGCTGTTGTTGGCCATTTACAGTTGTGGTAAATATGTAAGAGATTTATTTGACTGTGTTTGCAGTGCCGGCTGTAGAATGAATGGTTATTCTTGTGAATTAAATAATGTGCAGGTAACAGTCATTAATATGAATTTGCCCTCGCTCTGCGAATATAAAAAGGTTGGGAAATGTTTGTTTTGCACTCGTGTTATAACAGAGCATCTAATGTCCTGATGTGAAGTTCTGTAGAATATTGTTATTTTTTTTTTCTTTTGACATTTCCCCCAACCTCAAACCTGTCACTGCATTATGAAACATGAATAGCTCTAAGAAATTCAATCTAACCCATGTGAATACTTCTAAAATAAACAATTTTTCTAATAATTTAGCTAACGTTTAGTATGGCAGATAGTGTGAGTGAGGTCTCTTGTTGGAAAAGTAATTGTATTCTCTCCATATTGGTTTTCTCTGCCAGACGGCAGGAGACAGATGATGAAATGCCCTGTTCTCTGCAGGCCACAGATAATAATGCTATGGATAAAGTTAGTCAAAGTCTACCCAGAGTAAACAAAGTTTGTTATGAATGTCCCAGTGTGGCTAACCTGGCGTATAAAAATTTGCATAATCGCTCCACTTTTTTTATTCTCCTTAACTTGTTTTTTCAGGATTTTTTTCCCCATCAGTCTTTTCTTCTTGTTTTGTCCTTTTGGTTGTTTTTCTTTGCTTGCCTCTCTGTCTGAGGTATCGATGTGTGAGAGACAGAAGGGTCTGCATCTTAAGGTTGTTTAATGCAATTAACTTGACCACTGGGTTTTCTGTGTTGGTGTGTGTGTGTGTGTGTGTGTGTGTGTGTGTGTGTGGTGGTGTGTGTGTGTGTGTAAACACGTGTTTGTGCCTTTCTTCAACATCAATGGACAAATCAAACTTATGTTTGTGTGTGTGCGCATATACATAATGTACCTCTTGACTCCCTTATTTTCCAGACCAGTGGCTGAATCATGTTTCAAGTGGAAAAAAAAAAAAACAAAGGGTATGAAGTCACCTCGAACACACACACACACACACACACACACACACACACACACACACACACACACACACACACACACACACACACACACACACACACACACACACACACACACACACACACGTTGGTTCATTTATGCTTAGCGTCTGTCCCCATATGTTAGTTTGAGTCCCTGCTCATCACACAGTAAACAATGCATACTATAGTCTATACCAGGGGTCGGCAACCTTTTTGATATGAAGCGCCCTTTTCAAAATTTCTTGTTTATTAGTGTGCCACGTCAACATTAAGTTTAATTATGACATCACAACAAACATGTAATATCCAGGGAATCTGTAATTTTATTCCATAGCAACATTTGATAACATGTATTTCTCATAATCAGGACCTTGTAATTATTATTATTGTATATTATTATTATTATTATGATTATGGAAACATGGTTTTAGTATGCAGCGTCCTGATTGGTGGAAAATGGGCTGACAAAAATATCACTGTCAAAGAGCCTGAAGCGAAAAGTTGAGTGGAAGAGCCCAGCTTTAATGATGAATGGTGTAAGCATGGGATTAAGCAGGTCCTGTATGCCTCATTTTCAATGAAACGATGCTATGGCAAAAATAATAACACAGCCAGCATCATTATCAAGAATGAAGTACACGAACATAACGATTGCGTCATTCAAGTGCATATTAAGTACCCACATGTATTTTTTTTGGTCTTATAATGCGTCCATATTTAACGCTCCAGCAGAGAGGATGGTTTCTTCAGCCAGCTTAATATAAGAATTTGTCCAAATTTCAAGATTCTCTGCAAACTAAGATAAACAGACTACAAACCGACAGCGTTTGTTTTAGCTTGTTTTGGAAAAATGTGCTATTTGCAGAGTAGAGCTGTGTTTGCGTAAAAAATATCGCTTTCTACATGTTTATGTCGGTCTACACAGGTGAGTGCATTGATAAGTATTGACTTTTGACTCACAAAGGTTTTAATGTAGCCTACTTACAGTAACAAGACTAGCGTTAGTTCATCTGCCCCAGCAGCCGTTGGTAATCCTCTTTGTATTGTTCCCAGTCAGAGATATGAGTCATGTGTGAAAGTTGTAATTTGGCATGCGGATGAGAGAGTGCTTCAGCATTTCAACCATGATTTCAACACATCAATAACTCTCTTGCACACATATTGCCAGCGTGCCATTGGTTAAGGTCCCACGTGCCCATGGTGGCACGCGTGCCTAAGGTTGCCCACGCCTGGTCTATACTATAACAAAAAGCGAAAAAGAATAAAATCTCTTGAATTTAAATATAATGTAAAAAGGCTATTGTGTTCCCTGGGTCCTGATGTTCTCTTGATGACATAAAACTGGACCACATGCAGAACCAGTAACCAGTAAACAGTAACGTAGCTCAAGCACGCCGTTCGTGGTTCAACTGGTCATGACTGTTTTCCCAAGATGGCGCCTGCCTGTATAAGCGAATGGTACGGTCTTTATAATATATCTTTTTAATAAACTGTGTGTACACTTAGAAAGTTATCAATGCTTCGGTTTACATGTAGGGACCCTCATTATGCTACCGTGGAAGTGTGGTGCTATTTTGAGCCTTGTTAGTGGTGTAGAAATAGCGATTTCTTTTTACTTTACCAGTGCCCCGACTACTAGCGTTACAAGCTAATCATAGTGTTACAAGCTAATTAGCGGTTCGCGCTATAACTGCTCACATTCGATTAGCATGAAAACATGTCCCAGAGAACGGGCGACTCGGTACCCATGTGATATTAACCCTTAGGTACATTTTGCGCCAGAATTGTCCTTTAACTATAAAGTATTCGGTTTTGTGACTTTAATGTCAGACATTGCAGGGTCACTGATTCGTGGCATCATGTATCAATGCAGTATATATTTTAGACGTTACTTTAAAAAGCTTTTTTTTCAATTTCTATTTCATTCCCTAGTTTACTAACTTTTAGTATTTCAAAGCAAAAACATCTAAATCACTTTCTTTGACCAGGTTACAATGCTGAAATATATTTATATGGCTTCTTTGTGTTACCACGCTCTTTGACCATTTTCTATTACTTTACCTCTATGTAGATAGACTGAATTAAATTCAAACTAAAGAATGGGGATGTGTGATGAGGGGTTTTACAACCCACATTTCATTGACATGATTTATCAGTTCAGGGACTCTAACTGTGCTGTCTGTTATGCTTCTTTGTAGTCTTTTTCTATTGTTATTATCCAGGCAAAAAAAACATCCAAATAATCCTAAAAACAGTACTGACAAATGCCTCGTTGCAGCCTGTTTGAATGTTGTTTATCATTTTAACAGCAAACTGTCTTTATACGACCAAATAACAACGGTTTTGCTGTTAGTGGCATACATTTGCATCAATATGGATGTACCACTGACGTTATTTTGAGGACATTTGTCAAAAACACAGTCCCGTTAATCATCACAAGAATGTGACAATGTGTTCATGCTTTTTTCCAGAATTCAATTTTATACGGCAAGTGTCAAAACACCACGGCTGTACTGTATGTAGAAAGAAATCTTTCTTTGAATGAGATTTTCAACAGAAGTGTTATGAAACAATCTGACCCCGGGTCGTTTTGTGGTTCTTATCCTATCATCTACTGTCTTGACCCGAAAGCAGTTCCAAGATCTCGGAGAACAAAGCTACACAAAGCAGTTCAACACAGTTCCAAAGGTTTGACGGCACACACAAGCATACCGTAATTCCTCAAATAAAAGCCAGGGGCCTTTATTTACCTGAACTGCAGAAGGTACCAGGATTTTATGTGAAGCAGGCTTTTGTTAGAGGCAGGCCTTTATTTTTAACTCCATCTGTTTGATAAGTACAATTGTTTTAAATAGGGATGTCGCGACAACCGACACTACCGACACCTTCCGGTTCTAAAGTGACAAAAAGCCGACGATGGCCATTTTTTTGAAGCACCGTAGGCACCGTTAGCGACGATGCCAGTGTTAGCAGCATTGGTGCTGCGCCTCCTCCCGAACTGATGAGGGCAGTATACGCTTCAGAGTGTTCCAGTCGATACATTCAGAAGTAGGAGGTCACGAACAAGTGGCACTTCCGGTACATAGCTATCAGAAAAATATGAACGAGTGCAGCTCTACCTGACCTAAACAACGTCATGTTCACTGCAAACTCACCGTCCTCTCTTTCCGATTTACAGCCCCCCTCTCTTGGCTTCAAATAACTCACCGTTGTAAACAGCCGTGGCCCACTTGCCTGCTCCTCCGGTAACGTTAGCAGGGTTAGCAGGGTTAGCAGGGTTAGCAGGGTTAGCAGGGTTAGCATGGCGGCGTTAGCCACGGTTAGCCAGGATCTGTCAGGATCACTTTACTGGCAGTGTCTCAATTGCTTTTGCGAGTAACCAACTCGGGTACTCTAGCTATATAATTCAATGTAAGTACACGAATGTTGAAATCACATAAAATGCCCGTCCCTTGTAGCCGTGATGAATTAGCCTGAAGCTAATGCTTAGCTGCCTGTTCAGGAGGAAATTAGCCAACTCCAACTATTTGAGGAATTACGGTATATACATTTTCTAACAATAGCTCCATTCACTTTGTTGATGTGAGAGTAGATAGATAAGAAAGAGGCACCAGAGGACAGGAGGATTGGTTCAAGGTGGGTTCACGTACATAAATATTGGAACAATCTACGATCCCAATTTGTAATACCAATTAAAACAGATGAGTTTTCACAGAATGGACCGGAACAGATCGACAACCAAAAAAAGTCTCAGTAGCCTAATTCTGCAGTTGTATGACAATGTGTCTTGGATGTATCTATCAAATGTGGAAAGTAACAAAATACATTTACTCACGTTACTGTATTGAGTAGTTTTGTTGTGTATTTTGAATTTTTCAAGTAGATTTTTAAAAATCAGTAATTTAAAATGTACTTGATTATGTTTTGAGTGAAGTATTGTATTTCATTATTACAAATCACATCCGTTACTGAGTAAAAAAACAACAACTAACTAACGAAAATCGAAAGTGAGTGAATATAGTGAGGAATGATCAGCATCGAGGCTGCCTACCAGGCGCCAAGTCTTTCTGGAGGAGATTGACAACGAGACGGAGGTGGATTAGGTGAGCGACGACGGTTCAGAGAGTGTTTCAGTAGAAATGCTAGCTGAAACATCGAATTCTGCTGCCCAAAATGACGAAAATCTAATTGTTTTTCATTTAAATTCAAGAAGGCCAATAGTATCATCACGCAATGCCAGATGTGCCTGCCAAAGGTGACTGAACTGGAAGCATTCTATAACTAATTCAATATCTAATCTGCGGAAGCATGTTTTGTTTGTCCTATTTTCACTACATGGGAGGGATCCCCCCCGCCCTGTTTTACTTTATTTTTTTTTTTTTTTAAATGTAACTTTTACTTAAAGTACATTTTAAATTAATTACTTATTACTTCTACTTGAATAATTTCACTTGTACTTGAGTAATATTTCATCAAAGTATTGGTATCTATCTATCTATCTATCTATCTATCTATCTATCTATCTATCTATATATATATATATATATATATATATATATATATATATATATATATATATATAGAGAGAGAGAGAGAGAGAGAGAGAGAGAGAGAGAGATTGGCACTGCTGTCGGGTGAGGAAAGCTCCCGGCACTCTGATACAATGACCTCTTAAAAATTCAACTGTGTGCGCCCAGATAGCTCAGTCGGTAGAGCGGGCGCCCATATATAGAGGTTTACTCCTCGACGCAGCGGGTCCGGGTTCGACTCCGACCTGCGGCCCTTTGCTGCATGTCATTCCCCCCCTTTCTTGTCTTCATCTGTCCTGTCAAATAAAGGCTGAAAATGCCCCCAAAAAATCAATACAATACAATCCAAATAAACTGTCAACTGTGGGAAGTACTATGAATTGGTTTGGGGATGTAAACCTAGACTATGAATGCTAAAACTGGCATCATGCATCTTTTAAATGTTACGGTGAGCTCTTTTAAATAAATGAATCCTCCTTCACAAACACCCCAAAAAACAACACCAGGATATTCTGTTCTTAGAGTTGTTTGTCCCTCTGTGTCTCCCGCCCTCTCTGTCTCGTTAGGTTGCAAAGTCATGTTAATGGGAAGTGTGTGTGTGTGTGTGTGTGTGTGTGTGTGTGTGTGTGTGTGTGTGTGTGTGTGTGAGGAGAGAGAGAGAGAGAGAGAGAGAGAGAGTAGTAACCTCATCGAGCCCATCTGTCTTTGGAGAACAGAGCCAATTTCACAATGAATTAGGAGGTGAGTCTCTAACTAGGTCATGGGCCCTTAACGCATGCACAAAAACACAGACACAGACACAGACACACACACACACACACACACACACACACACACACACACACACACACACACACATAATACAGTGTGTCAAATTGGGAAAGAGCAAGATTGAACAGGAGGAAGAGAGAATACAAGTATAAGAGATGAAGGGAAGAACGCCACACTGAAAGAAATGAAAGGGATGGAGAGAAAACAGAAGACAGAAAACAGAGTGAGAGGCAGACAAACAGAAAAGAAGAGAGGGATATGAATAGAGAAGAGACTGAGGGAGGGAGGAGAGAGACAGGCTGTAACAAATGTAGACAGTGGGATGGAAGAGCAAGACAAAGAATTGTTTAATGTGTCCTGCGTCCTGTAGAGAGGGTGTGTGTGTGTGTGTGTGTGTGTGTGTGTGTGTGTGTGTGTGTGTGTGTGTGTGTGTGTGTGTGTGTGTGTGTGTGTGTGTGTGTGTGTGCGTGCGTGCGTGCATGCGTAAAACTGTCATGCAGTGGAAAGTAATGTTGCATTAGGCTTAACACTATTCCAATGAGGTTACAAATATTTTGCACCACGGCAAATCCCCTCTTTTTGTCTCTCTTCCTGCCTCTCTCTCACATGCAGACACAAACGCACACAAATACACATCTTAACACAGAAATCCTCAGCACTGTTAAATTTAGCCTGAATGCTATGTACTTTGCTAACACACATTTTACTTTAAAATGCCTCTGAAATATGGATGAGACTGAAAAATGGCTACGGGTGGAAAGAGACTGTGGAAAAGAGAAAGAAGGAGACACAGAGAGAGAGAGAGAGAGAGAGAGAGAGAGAGAGAGAGAGAGAGAGAGAGAGAGAGAGAGAGAGAGAGAGAGACTGGGGTTATAATGAAGAATTGGATGAGACGAAGTATGCAATAGAACAAGATTAGACGATGATGTCACATATAGGAGATTTAGAAAATGGCTGCTAACTGGATTAGCTCACAGATTTAGCATAGAACAGAGAGAAATAAAGTTACAGAGCACAATGTAAAGGTGTGCTCAGAACGAGCTCCTAAAGCTGCTTACAAGGCCTATGAAAAGAGGGAAGTGGAGGAGAACAGATGCTTATTCGCTCTAAAAGGCGTAAATTGAGGCGGACAAACGAGAATGAGTTGCAAGCGTTTCAATTTGACTAAAAAAGCTAGCATGTAGCTAGTGGGTACAGCGAACGCCTGTAGTCTGTGGCCTACAGTTCACTGGTTGTTTCTGGCATATAAACAAACTGTTCGGTGTTCACATTTACCCGAATTACAGTAACTAATCAATGGAAATGCTGTGTCAGCAATGCCTCAAAGTTTTAGTTACACTAAAACCAGTGCCAATTTTCAACAACGTGGAGTGAAGTTCTCTTTTTGGAGGGGCTTTATCACGTATGATGTAAGATATTTCAAGGTGGCAGAAACATCCGCGATAAAATGCTGCGACTATGTAAGTCCTGTTTTTAGGTGGTTTTTTGCCTCTAGTCATAAATAATGGATGTGAATGCCATTTTCATAGACAGTATAAAATTGACCAACAGAGCCCGTAGCTCTGGACGGAGACCAGAGAAGGATATTAGAAGCACTTTTCCGGTGAAGGCTGAGCGTTACTGCGCAGCCTCAAACTGAGAGAGACGACGTAGATGTGACGTCAGCAACCTGTCTGAAAGTGTGAAGTCTTCTGGTAGCTGTGCCAAGAGAAATCTCAATCATTCCCAATCTTACAGAGACGGAGAGCATAGGTATATGTAAGGAGATAACATGGGCACAGGCTAATTATTGCTAACTAAAATTAGTAATTAAACCTAAACAGCTAATGTGAGTCCAAACTACCTGCGAGCTTCTCCTGTACTATACAGTAATTCCTCCACTGTGTGACAGTAAGTCGCGTGGTTATGACACAATCGTTAGCCTATTTTTACAAAAACGTCTGCTACGGAGCCATAACGTGAGATACAAGGTAATGGAGCCTTTTATACATTGTTGTGTTTCTTTAGACCACATGTGTCAAACTCAAGGCCCGCGGGCCAAATCCGGCCCCTCACACATTTTGATCCGGCCTGCATATTAATTTAGGTTCATAATTCATTTTGGCCCAACTAGTATTTGTTGCTTTATCTGAAGTTTTTGTCACTTTTGCCATCGCTTTTGGCGTTTTTCAGCATTTTTGCCACTTTTTCAGATGTTTTTGTCGCATTTTTTGACGCTTTTTTACCGATATTTTTGTGTCACTTTTTTCTTTGATGGCTAAGTTATATTTTTGGGGGTTTTATGTCGACCAAGCTGTAAGTGAGAAGACTATATGATACATGCAATAATACAGATGTTTGACCTTGTTCAATTAAATAAAAGCATGTCAATAAAATGTACATGTCTGGCCCTTGATATAATTCTTTTTGTGTGGCCTTTAGTGAAAATGAGTTTGACACCCCTGCTTTAGACAATGTAAAGTTATTCGCTGTCAAAGTGACGTCAAAATGAATGGCAGTCAATGGAATGCTAATGGCGGGTGGGCGTTTGGTAGCATCAAAATGGCGCCATAGGAGTTGGGTAGAGAGGCTTACCCCCTTGGTCATTTCAGATCTCAGTGAGGACATTTTGCATAGGGGCTACTTCTTAATATCGCCATTGAAACTGTACGCAGTTATATCTGTGGATTTTGGGAAGAGGTAATTGCTGTTGATTTTATTTTGCCCGCTTTTTTGCTCTGTTAGCCCACAAATTAATTCCATTCATCTAATTTGTATTAAAAGGTGGAAGCAGAAAGACAGATATCACAAAGCACTTGAGGTCCCAGTAATTTGTGTGAACTGACCTTTGAAATTAGCCTGGCTCCGGCCTCCTACGTACTTCCGCTCAATTTTCATTTTCCTTCAGTACCATTTCTGGGTTTGCGGTATATTTGCGGGTTTTCTCCTGCCAATCTTTACCGGTCAAATCAGCGAACAGAGGGAGTGGCTGAGAACGATGACGTTGAGGCCGTGCGCTAGTTTGAGTTGTTGTTCCGTAATGGCGGCGGAGAAAGATGCGAGTGAAGCCATTCGGTCTGTTGCGGCAACGCTGCAGAATATCCAGAAGTTAAAGCCCTAGCGAGAACAATCTTTGCTGAGTTTTGTTGGTGGCCATGATGTTGTGGCTCTCCTCCCCCGGGAAAAGTTCGATTTTCCAGCTCGCTTCGTTAGTGGTGAAGGAGTTGGCTAAGGCGAACGCTAGCGATGCTAAGCCGACGTCACGACCAAACGTTAGCGATTGGTTACGGCAGATCCAGAGTGGCTCTGGGCAGATCCAATAGTTTTAAACTTCAACAGAGTACCCGCCTTCAAGGAAGTTAACACTTGTCAATGGAGAGTGGCCAGACTCTCTGTACAAATGAAATGGACCAGAGTCTGGTAGGACCAGGCTACTTTGAAATGGGCCAGATTACGGTATTTTAGAAACAACAAAGTTCACCAAATGTCATCCCAAATATAGCATGAAAATGTACCTTCCCTACCAGCTACAAGGGCACCCCGATTAACAATGTTTTCAACAATATATTTTAATCAATATTTGCTGGAGCATACAGTAATTGAGCTATGTACACTATTTTAGTTCTGCTTTCACATTACATTTACTGTCAGTAATGGTCTAAATTGAACAGAACTTGTGCATAATCTCTGTGGTTAGGTCACCTGCCCCGTTTAAATGTATGTCAGGAGATCTTTTAAAGAAGACATATTGGGGACAGATTATTCAAATCACAACATATGGCATGTCTTCAGTGATATCCTTGGTTTGCTTTTATTATCCGTTTCCTAACATGTACGACCAGCTGTCCGCACATTTTGATTTCCTCCCCGTATTACACACACCTAAAGATAGGAGCACACATACAGTACTCCCCTGCCTGTTTGCGCGCACACACACACACACACACACACACACACACACACACACACACACACACACACACACACACACACACAGCTGTGGTGCGGTATGTAGCAGATTGCTCCTGAAGGCAGCTCAGGGCTGATGGAGCTCTTAACTGTGGGATATGACTGATATAAGATTAGAGAGTTCAGCCTGTCTGTTTCTCGCACTCTACATCTTTCTCTCTCTGTTTGCTCTATCAGTCTATCTTTTAGTTAGTACATCTTACATCCATTTATCTATATTTTGAAGTGTATGTTTCCCTACAGCTTGACTTTAAAACTCGAGATGTAACAAGATTCAAGAGTCTACAGCCATGCTAGCGGCTCTGTGAGGATGCACTTAAGCACAGCTTTGAGCTAAATGCCAACATCGGAATGACAGAGCCAGATTCTTCATTAATTCCCCTTTCTACATTTATTTCACTCAGTTGTCCTTAAGTCCTTAATGGTTTCTTTCTCTTTGTTCTGTTTTTCGGAATCCTTTATTTTCTCCGTTCCTCCCCACGTCTCTCTCCCTCTTCTCCCCTCACCCCGAGTGATCTCTGGTCTGACCCGATCGGACCTGTTCTACCCAGCCAACCGTGCATTTGCTTTATTCCTTTGTGCGTCTGTGCATTTGCTTAAGTATATTTGTGTGTCTCCCTGTGTGATCTATTCTTTGGCTATTGGCCCCCAGGCTACAGCAGTGATACGATATGACTCTGTGTACACACACACACACACACACACACACACACACACACACAAAGACCAAACAGCAGCAGACAGAAACACAGTGTCATAAAACAACATTATAGTAATAATAGTGAGACGTTTATTTTAAGGCTGGTTGACTAAGATTCCATAAAGCATGTAATGTAAGCCTTTCCTCATGTAATAGCCTCTGTAATTCATGTATAAGTGGCTGATGTTGTCAGCGCTCCTTGGTCAGATTCTGACTTTGCAATGATCAGCATTATTCTAATTAATAACTGATGTGAAGCTGGCAGCTGTACTATAGTAGTAGTAGAACTGTAGAAGTAATCTATTGGGATCCTAAGAACTTTTTTTTATCTTAATAAAACTTGCATTAACATTTCATTGCATTGTAATTGTTTTTTAATATAGTCTCGTATGCCCTAATCAAGCTTTTTGTCTTCCACTCATGAGCCAGATCTGCATATTTTAAAGCCTTTATGCATAGGATGTGAACATTTCTGACTATGGCTACTTTTAGTAATATCATCAAAAAAAAGGAAAACACTTCAGCAGACATCGACATATGCCATCACGCCCTCCCTCTCTGTCCCACAATCAGGACCTGGGGAGATTGACATGGAATTGGCTGAAGCATCGCATAGACTGCCCCAAAATCCACTAAAATCACTTTTGAAGATGCTATAATCACACAGGGTTTTAACTGTGGATACCTGCTGATACTAGCCTGCCGTTGCCAGACAAAATCCCAAAATACAAAGTAGTCTGGAACCTCTCCATTTATTGTTATTTCCAAGAGCCGTTATCATGGAGCGTAGACCAAAATGCCTCTGGATGCAGATGGATAGACTTACAGCCAATCAGAGAAATACATCTATGAACGAGTGATGCTGTTTTTGCCATCAGAATTTGAAGAAAGGAGTTTCTAATTAGCCTGATTTCGCCAGACCAAATCACGAATGCGATAGCGGCTTCAACAAAAAGTTGCACATCAGCTGCATCCATTTTGGCGGTTTTCAAAAATGTCTGAACGGCGCTCCTCTTGTCTCAAACATGCCTGTTGACGGTTGTGATTGGCCCGGCAGATTATTGTTAGTTATTGGAAATCTCTCCAAAGCAGAGGGGGAACCAGACGCATCTGCCAGAGCAAATACAACATGAGCTTGCAGATTCATCTACTAGGTCCAGCTGCTTTTTGTATTTCTGTCCATTATACTGTATTGGCCTGAATCATTTTTTTATTATCAAAATTTGAAAAAATGTGGGGTGGTATTTTCGAGGACTAGCCAAGTCTCTTGCGCAGGTGTGTTTACGGCGTGTCCAAATCCACTTCTGCTAGTTTGACGGTGGAAAATAGGGTCTGTGCGCCGGTGTTGCTGTTAAAATAACAATGAAATGCTGCGCTATTGACTTTAGACCAGGTTTTTGTTGGTCAATGGCGCAATCACTTCCCGCTGCCTCAAGATAGCAATACGCCAAGAATGCACCTGAACACACCTCCCTGTAAGACCAGCATGCCCATGGGCGCACAGATGGGTGCAGGTGCATTTGCTATTTAAACGACGTTGGGAAAATGAAAACTGCGTCGGTCTTAAACTAGCAAAGACACTTGCGTCGGGCTTTTGGGTGCAAGATAAGGCCCAAAGTGTGTTAGTCAGCCATAAAAGTGTTTAATCAGTCTAGTTTACTGTACAGGAGTTTCTGGCAGTTTGCGTGACGGGTTTGGCTGCAGCAGAGGAAATGAATTCCTGACGACTTAAAATGAGTAGAAAGAGCAGGAACAGACTGGGATTGAATCATCTGTCAGGCGGCCAAGAATCACTGTTGTCACAGAATGTCATGATACGGAGCTCAAACAGACACTCAGACAAATGATAACAGCCACAGAAAAAACTTCAGAATGCTTCCATGAGCCCGACAAGAGAAGATGTGAATAAAGGACTGACAGACAAGCAACACAGATGGGGGATTTACTTGTATGACATTTGATGTTTCATTTTTACAAAAGAAAACAGATTAATCTTATTATCAGGGCAAATATGGTACATCTGTGGGGTACCACACCTAGCCTAGAGCAAAGGTCTTCAAATTCTGACACTGGCGCAGATTGCATGCTATAATTTGCTAATACTTTACAAATCACAAATGAATGCCTTGATCCAGTCCAAGTAAACCCTGTTTAAGGTTCTTGTTAAGGAAAAACAGCACAACTGGTATTCATATACATGAAGAAGGTTCAGGCAAACAGTACAGTTTAAACTCAATGTGTTTTTGTGCAGGGACGTTCCCCACTCTGAAGTTCCTCTCTTCCTGTCAGTGTATTTAAACTAGGGATGCACCGAATCCAGGATTCGGGTTAAGATTCTGCCGAATATTGGGCTTTTTGACGGGGCTCGGTTTCTTGACCAGAACCCTACTGGTTTCCACTGAACCCTACGCTTGCTCTATGCGCGCTACGCTGGTCGACGTAATGACGCCGCCGTTGATTACGGGAAGGTGTTTACGTAGGTGGACCGTTCAATGCAGTAGGCTGTGAGAAAGTGAAAATGGAACTCACGAGCAGATATAGTATCGCCCGACAGCACCCCCAGCCAAAAGAAAGGTGACCCAAGCCGAGCCATTCCCCTAACCCGTAATGCCGACCTGTCCCGCGGTGGCAAGGACCCCAAACAGCACACAACATCGCCACTGCCAAAACACCTGCACATGAAACATCTGAAAGAATACGAGTTGTGCATGAAGGAATCCACACACAGCAGCCAATACGCAGCAACACCAGGTACGGCAAAGGAAGGACAGTCACAGCTAAAAACTTGTGTTAACAAGACAGTGCCTCTCCCGGGCTGTCAGCCGTTCTCTTGGCAAATGAGTCTCCCTACAGTGGGAGCGGAGGGACCGAACGGCCGGCTGCTGCTCGTTAGCTAACGTTAACTTTCTAATTTCACCAACCCAACATACCTTCATCATACACTGGTTAGCGAAAATTTGCCAAACAAAATAGTCACTCATCTGGCGATAGCGATGTGCTTTCCTACGATATGAAAAGAGCGTGTGAATTCAACGTTAAGTTGTTACATTTAACTATTTTAGAGGCTGTAGACGTTGTTTACTTCATTAATGTGTTTACTGTGTTAATGGACTGAGGATGGGAGCAGGATTCGGTATTCGGTTTCGGATTCGGCAGAATCATAACCAGTGGATTCGATATTAGGCCGAACCCCAAATATTTATTAATTTAATGATTAAACAAGGTAGTGTCTCCAAACCTACCTCAATTATAACTTGTCTCCTTCTAGTTGTACTCCTGGTGTACTTATAAACGTTCCAATCCATCGTTTTATGAGTGCATAAATATTTGTACTAGTGTAGAAGTTTGGTATCATTTCGGGCATTATTACTGGGGTAATGTACAAGATACACTCTTGGATCCATTAGTGCCTGCACTAAGCTATTCAGCTGATAATGCTAACTCGCCCAATGTTTGACCCAGGTGAAAAAAGCTTCTGGGGGGTTGTTTGGCTCGAGGTCATGGTGCAAAGGACCCTAGGGTGAAATTACTCCGAACCATCACTTTAAGTTTAGCTGACCCTAGGCCTGTAACCAGTGACGGATTGATATAAAAAAACGGCCCTGGCATTTGCAACACACCGGGCCCTATTTTCAAACCACACCAACCTCAGCCAAATATTGAGATAAAAAGCCCCAAAAAACATACAGAGAATGCAAAAAATTTTGAACACACACTGAAAGGACACGCATTACTATCGCTACAGTCGGTGACATATGCCAACAACAATTTAACATCTAAGAGCGTCAGCAGATCTACGACATGATATGCTCCACTAAAGGCACATTCTGCACTAATACAATGGCTCGACGTTTAAGCACAGCACATAATACAACAGCTCCACAGAAACATGGAAAGAGCAATGCTCGGCCTCTGTGTAGTACATGCATTGAGTGTCACTAACACAGCTTTGATATTAGTAACTCTGCCTACTGAGAGAAACCCTCCCACGCAGCTCGCTGCACTACAATCTTCAATATTTTTGCCTGCATGCATAAAATAACTTATCAAAATAAAACAAAGACAGATTATTGTTATTATCAGTAGTGGCTCATAGAGGGCAGCCCTTCTGGCATTTGCCCAAAATCCAGACCAACCACAATTTTTTTTTTTTTTACGTAATTGCGTTTTTTTTGTTTAACCACAATTAAAGCATTACAGCATTTTTGGAATGAGATGGGTCACACTTTTGTTTTCATCCATCAAACATATTTCTAAATGCACCCTGTAGCGTCACAGAACAGTAGCTATCCTATGATCCCATGTATTCCTACCAGAGGACGCCCCATGCCCCCAAGTCAAGACAGCTTTCCAGTGTTAATGTTTTAGTAATGTATTTCTCCGTCTGTTGTGTTTAATCTCCTATTGTGCTTTGTTAAATTAGTAACATTTCCGTAAATGAAGACGCTGTAGCGGAAATGGCCGTCATTCATTATGCTACCGTAGTTTCCCAGGGATTTGTGATCTTATTTTTCTAATCGGTAAATAACATCATGTTAGCTAACATTAGCTAAGGGGTATGGCCGTTGATGGTAATTGTTGATTTTGTTTAGATGACAAATTGTAATTATATAAGTGATTGTTGGTTGGAGCGTTGAGCTCAGGCTATGGTAACGGCAGCTGTCACTTGTTGCCACAGCAACACAAAAACATCTTGGGTTGTAGCTGTCTCAAGTCAGAGGAATTGAACACGCTTGTTGGAAATTTCACTTTATGAGTTTTTTTAACATTAATATGAGTTCCCCCAGCCTGCCTATGGTCCCCCAGTGGCTAGAAATGGTGATAGGTGTAAACCGAGCCCTGGGTATCCTGCTCTGCCTTTGAGAAAATGAAAGCTCAGATGGGCCAATCTGGAACCTTGCTCCTTATGAGGTCATAAGGAGCAAGGTTACCTCCCCTTTCTCTGCTTTGCCCGCCCAGAGAATTTAGCCCACCCATGAGAAAGAGAGAGACATCATGGCTTTCAAACGAGCAAAGTGGCAGTTGGTCAAGGCCACACCCCCGCCCTCTCTCCTCCTCAATAGCTACAGACACAGAAATGGCACATCCTAAGGAAAGCTCATTGTGGGACTGGCTCTAGTGGCTGTAATTCTGCACCAAGGCTGAATTTCGGGTAAGAGACTTCAAATACAGTATTAGGGGACCACTAAGGTCTATATAAAAGAGACTTCAGATACAGTATTAGGAGAAAACTAAGGTCTACATAAAAGCATCCAAAGAGCACCATGTCATGGGACCTGTGACGGCTCCTAGGCCTTTTGGTTTCTGGGATCTGGGGATTGGCTAATGAGGACTGATGATTGACACCTGGATCAACTGATTGCTCACATGTCTATAAATAGGAGTGCTTGGGCAGTCATTCTCTCTCCCTCCTCAAGGTTGCTTGGTTTGTTTGGATTTTGGGTTTAGTTATTTTTGCGTTCTAGCTTTGATACATCTACAGACATCCATACATTACATACATTACTGATTAATTGATTTCACAATGAAAATTTATTATAAAGAGGCGTTTACTTCATAGGCTGTGTACTTGTGATATTACATTATCTGGGTGACATAACAGTTATATAACCAAAAGACGTATGCTGAGATGCATTTAAAACTTTAATTTGTTTAAAAAAAGTAATAAATACATATTTATTAATTTGGACTGAAAGACAATTATATTGTTAATCGCAATTATTCCAGAGAAAATGTATTGTACAGCAAAAGTTGGAATTGTTACAGCTTTAGCTTCAATGTAAACAAAGATATTGCGGGCGATGTAAACACATATGCATATGCTATAACCTAGTTGAGTCTCTCTCTCTCTGTAAAGTATGCTAATGTGTGTGTGAGGCCCGTAAACTGACCTCCAACAGGAGAAAGTCCTGGAACAAAACCACGCATGATACGCGATTTGCTCTCTGCCCACCGCTAGTAGGGCACAGAGCAAAGCGCAGAGAGCACAGCGCAGGTAAACGTCATCAAGGGTGGCAAGGAAGCTATTTCCCGTTGCTAGATAACGACATGCTCTTATCTAAGTGGTTGCGCTTTCAAAAGGTCAGCGGCAATTAGGTCAAAGTTGATATTTGAGGGCAAATCCAAGCGGTGCGCGATGCCAAGGGTAGCGCAGCACATAGTTGGGGGGCACCCCTCTCCTCATAGGAAATCAATAGAACGGCCAGCGCAGAGCGGTTCTGCCGCCTATCATGTGAGGCCACTTTAATCTGCATGCGTGCGTGGGATCTATTGGCCCCCAGGCTACAGCAGTGATACTATATGACTATGCTCACACACACACACACACACACACACACACACACACACACACACACACACACACACACACACACACACACACACACACACACACACACACACACACACACACACACACACACACGGTCGTATTCCACCACAGTACTGTTCTTCATATTCACAGTGTTCTGGTTTAGTTCCTATAGTTTCTGGCTCTGGTATTAAAAGTTGCTTTATTTTGCTAACTTAAAGTATCCTAAGGGGTGACTGTGTTTTGATACTCTGGCTGAAATGAATACGTGCGGCCATCAGATTTAATGACCTCATCCACATTGTCGAAATCATTTAAATATTGAGCCATGCCAATAAAAGTCTTTTAGAAGACTCACATTTATAATTTCTGTACTCCAAAACAACTAACTCCTGGAACGCCCGCTGTCTTCGGACAAGAAGTCACCCCATGAGATAGATTATCTTGTCAGACACTTTGAATAACAATCTGATTCCAAAACCAATCACTTTTAGTGGACAAAAATGGAGGGTGGACACATTGGGTTAAATTGCAGCACGGTTTGCGGCAGCCGGTCACTGCGTTCTCGCTCAATGCTGGACCAATTTCAAAGAGGTTTGTTTACATCAGTCTATGCATGGGGAAATAGGGTCCAGGTTAAAAAAAAAAAAAAAAAAAAGTATGAAATTACCCTCTATTTGCCTCTATGAGCTGTGAGCCACAGCTGCCGCCGCCGCCGCTGCTGACTGTATTGATAAGTGGGCTGAATCAGAGGACAAAAATGCCTCACTTCTCTCCCTCACACATCCCAGAGCTAAGAATTGACAGCAGCATTGAACATACAAGTGTACCCTTCCCTCGGGTGCAGCAGTTAATTAAAAGCTGTAAATGTTTTAAAAAAAACTAACCGTAAGAAGCTTTCAATGAAGCACATTGAGAGTGTGACATTTAGAACATATCCTTCCTAGGTTTTTCCTCAATCTCACAGACAACTTTGGATCTATTTCCAGCACTTCTTTTCAGCTAAGTGTATTTTCCTGGAGTCAACATCATAGCCAGCAGCTGATCTGCAGGCTCTGCCTGTGTCTTTACTTTAATCTCCATTTAATGTTGAAAGCAGGGCGATAAAACCTGCTGCCAAGAGACACAGACCTAACTACAGGATCAAGGACAGAGATGTTTAGCCAAGGCCTGGCACACACTGACAGATGTCTTAGGGGCTGCTTTCACTGAAAATAATTTACAGTCTAAGCGTGCTGTCAGAAACACTGAGCTGAAATTGAAGAAATCCTATGCTCCCACCATGTGAGATGGATTCTTTATTACAGCAAATGTCACTGCTAAAATGCTGAAGTACCATGACACAGTAAATCTTACACAAATCTCTGTTTTCTTTTCCAGCCAGATAAAAAATGCACATACACACACATTTATATATGCACACAGACACACACCAATCTTGCCGTGGGTGATGAGCATTGGCCTGGAATGGCCAGTATTGGCTCTGAGCTGTGTGTGTGTGTGTGTGTGTGTGTGTGTGTGTGTGTGTGTGTGTGTGTGTGTGTGTATGTGTGTAGAAATTGAGAGAAAATAGGCAGACAGAGAGAGTCAAAGATCTAAATGTGGAGAAATATAGAGAGGAATAAGAGGCTGAATGAGGAAGGAAAGTAATAAGAGTCAGAGAGATATTCTGGCTTCCTAGATAAATTGGCCTCACAGCACTTTATGTGTGCAGCATCAGGCTCTCTCTCTCTCTCTCTCTCTCACACACACACACATACACACACAGGTTGGTTCATTCATGCTTACATAGCGTCACAGAATTAGTCTGTCCCCAAAATGAAGCTTAGAACAACACAGGGATAGAATGGAAGGTGGACATAACCTTCATAGTGTACAGTAAGAACAATCAAACTGATGGACAGTATTTCAGTATGGTGTCATTATATTGGTGTTTATTTGCCTCATGACGATAAAACAACCCAGAGTCTTGGATTGTTGGACAAACCTGCTAATTTACCACGCTGTGTAAATTCAGACTGATGACATAATACATCTCTTTATACACATATTTGCATAATGTGTTTTCCCTTGGAGCATGAGATGTACCCACATCCTGTCTTTAGAAGTCAGTTTCTCTTGTCTATTTGTATCCTCTACAACATGATTCGCTTCCTGACTTCAGGTAACCTGGAATTTGTTGATTTATGTCACCTGGGCACATGTGCCATTTGATGTGTAATGCAACATCTGTATTGAAGAAATGAGTGGGCTGAATGCCAAAAGTGCTGTTTTGAACTTGGTCATACAAGCTACTGTATGTTTTGTTCCAGTGATTACATAGATGAATTTGGCTACTTCTGCTGATACAAATTGAATCCTCAGAGAAAGAGAACTACAAGTTTCCTACCCCAGTTTCCCTTTACATATAAAATCCCTTTTTTTTTTTGCCAGAATGTGATCTTTTGGCTGTGTTTGTGCCGATTTGTTTGTTTATATACAGTATATATATGAACTTCACTATGTTAGCAATTGTCACTACTGTCACAAACTGAAAGCATTGATCTTTTAGTATTTTATATAACAAAATACAACACTGTAGTACGGTAAACCTCTTTGTGGTACTCTAACTTTTTAATGTTGTAATCATAGAAATAAAATGGATAGAAAGGACATTGAGCCGCTTGCCGTGGTCCTTTGACTAGTACAAAAGAGAATGGCGATTGTTGATAGCCGTAAAGTGTGTCACAGCTCGATAGGAGGATAGCTAGCCAAAACAGCTTGGGTGTTCTCCCAAGCAGTGGGGAGGGACGGCAGCGGACCATTAGACCCAGCCCACTGTTTGGCTCATTTACCGTAAACAATGCAGCATGAAAGCACAGCGGAATCAGCAAGCCAACCATCCAACCAGCAGACAGTTTGCTAGTTAGCTTTCTTCTTAACTCCGACATGCCCCCACGCCACACCAGTCACAGATTTTGTGCCAGATGAGTGACAATTTTGGCTTCTTTAGCAATGTGCCTTTCTATGCTGTGAAAACAGTGTGCGGATGAAGCATTAATGTTGTTAAATTTAACTAATTTAGCGGCCTGCTCTCTGTGCCTCCTAAGGGACCGTTTGGTATTTATGGAATGGACCACCGGAGGAAAACAGGGGAGGGTCATGTGTTTTTATTCTTTGTTGATGGGAGGTTCATCCAATTTGTTTTAGTCTAGGGGGGAGGGTCACCCAACTTTTGTATTCATGAGAACAGCAAAATTTCAAAGTGGCTTGTTTGGTGCATATTTATCCATGTAGCTCTTTCAGTCTCGGCCCCTATCGCTAGCAGATGGGTCCCTCCTGTTTACTCAACCAGACAATTTTGAGCTGTAACTTTAGAGACCGTGGGATTTCCCAAACTGAATAAATCCCGCTCGCACATATAAACACAAAACTGCTTTGCTAGCGCCATCGTGTTGTAACTAAGACATCTGCTGAAAAAATAATTTTATTCATTAGCATGATTGCCGTAGTGTTTAGTTCAAAAACATCCAAAACACCGAACAAAAACTTAGCGGACCAGACGCATGCTTTTATTTTGAAAAGTCAAAGCTCACGCCGCGGACAGCACTAAGCCGGGAGGGCATGAGACGGGAGGTCTCCAGGCTGCAGCCATACCCGACTCAAATATCCTTTCGGTCCCGGTGATTATTTGTGAAATTGTGCAAACGACAGCCTTCTCAAGGCATTTGAGAAGGAAGGAGTGGCAGCATGCAAGCTCCCAAATTGACGCTCGTCTGAGAAATGGAGTTTTGGATAATGCCAATGATAACTCTGCAAACCCTTGGTGTTCTCTCAATGAGCTTCATGAGGTAGTCACCTGAAATGGTTTTCACTTCACAGGTGTGCTTTGTCAGGGTTAATTAGTGGAATTTTTTACCTTATTAATAAAAAAGCAAAGGGTGGCTACTTTGAAGAATCTAAAATATAAGACATGTTTTCAGTTATTTCACACTTTTTTGTTAAGTACATAATTCCATATGTGTTCATTCATAGTTTTGATGCCTTCAGTGAGAATCTACAATGTAAATAGTCATGAAAATAAAAAGGAAACGCATTGAATGAGAAGGTGTGTCCAAACTTTTGGCCTGTACTGTACAATCTAAGAAATTCCAATGTGACAACTCAACATGGTAGCCAACAGAAACTATTTCCTTAACAGTACTTACACATTAAACTCTCAGGCAGATAATGTGATTTCCCATGATATCTTCCTCCACAGGAGAGTAGATGAAGGGAACTGAGGAAAAGTGGTTTTGAATAATTCCTTGACAAATGAAGCAATGCCTGTTCATATGGACTCTACTCAACAAAAAGGTTGCTGTACATCTCAACCAGAGCACAAAGTGTGAGATGAAAAAGACACTGACATTAGTTCTGGGACTCAAAATGTAAGAGATATGGAGCAATAAATGCAAGACAGCATGCTCTAAAAAGGATATTGTTCAAGGCATATGCACTTTCACTCTATGCTGCTTATCATAGCACATCACGTTATGTCAGACTAGAAAATCACTCAGTGTGAGTGTGTGTGTGTGTTTTATGTGTGTATGTGAGGGTAAGCATTGCCAAACAGTGTCTGAATGTGTTTAGCAAAGGCATGGTGCATGTTACAGTGTGTGTGTCATAAAATAAGCACACCATGTTGTTATTCCTCAGACACCAACATGCATTTTGCATATCCCCACACACACACTTACACACACAGTACAAAAGTGCAGATGGAGGTCAGCTTAAACTCTGAACAACAAAGTGGAGATGTTACTGCCGAGTCAACTTTAAGCCAAAAGCCACTAAAGCTTTAAACATTGTATGTTTACTCTGGGAATAAAACAAATAGACCAAATACACAAAATGGTGCCATGAATTTAAATGCACTCTGTTGTTTAAGGGTAGAGTTGTATTGTGCAAAGAGGAAACTTTAAAAGTGCTGTAGTAATGACAAATGATGTATTGCTGAGTCTAGGCATCTGTCAAAATAATGGATGCTCTGGAGTCACTGAGAGATCCATTGTATATTGAAAGCAGGCAGATTCCATATTCCTGCCATGGTTTAAGTCCACTCTCTGTCTTTGATGCAGTCAGTTTACCCAAAACCACTTTAAGTGGTGTAATGCACATATAATTAATCAATTCTGTAAAATGAATTGATAACATAAAATTGATAACCCAGTACTGTTGGCAAACCGCCTGAGTCTGCCTGACTCAATGGACACCAAATACTTGTACAATTTACATGTTTGTACTGTCAAACAGCTGACAGACCCCATCCTTACCTATCTGTAATTGTCCATGACCATACCATCCCAACCCATCATATCCTGTCATAGAACAAAGAAAACATATGACATTCTCTATTACTATTGGTTATGCCTCTTCTTCTAATGGCTTTCTGGCTAGTGGTGTGCCACAGGGCTCAATTTAAGATCCACTACTGTTTTCTGTTTACTCTTGGAGAAATCATTTGCAAATATACATTTTAGTTTTTACGCTGCCAACAATGTACCAATAACACCTGGGGGAAGTTGCAATATTCTCACTGTCATTAACAGCGTTGATAACATTGGCAGTTGTCAATAAATGTTACTTGGGAGTCTAACCTCAGTTTTGATGCTCAAGTCAACAAAGTTCTGCTTTCTCCACTTGAAACACTTCAAAAGATTTGATCTTGTTTACCCTTTCTATCTCCTGACCTGTCGAAAGTTATCCATGCTTTTATTTAATGTAGTTCAAACTACTATAACATGTATTCATGTTTAGGCCAGAGTTTTCTCTATTGATTGCAGTTACTCCAAAATGCAGCAGCAAGGATCTTAACAAATTCAAGAAAGCATGACCACATCACGCCTATTATAGCCTCTCCTCCTTCACTGGCTTTTTAGAATTGATTTCAAAATTGTAATAATTACTTTCAAGGCCACATTAGGGCTGGGCCCAAAAATATAGCTGTAAACGTCTGGCACCTTATAAGCAGGACTACAGCCTGAAGTCCTCTGGCAAGGCTCCCCTGGCTGTTTCTAAATCCAGGTTAGTAACAAAAGGCTTTGTCATGATTTAATCATCATCAATTCCTATCCAATCTTATCCTACCCTGTCATGTTCATGACCATTCAATGCTTACTAAGTCTATTGTATAGTATCCAGTCCTGTCCCAACTCATCTAATCCCATTACATCATTCCCTACCCCTTTCCCTATCCTATTTTTCCTGGATCAATCAACCAATTCATGTAGATAGACACCATTCATTATTTCTGGCGTTAAAGACACATGTTCTTCTTATGTTGCCATCATATGCCAAAACACATCTTGATTTCTTGAATGTATATGTCAAATACATTCGCTTTTCATTTCCATGTTATATAATTAATGATGTTCTGAACCACATACTTGTGTGTGGGACCATCCATCCATCCATCCATCCATCCATGCACCGTGTCCTACCTGTCACTTTAAGTTCTGTTGTTCGCCGCACCAGTCTGGATCCATACTGTAACTCACAGGTGTAATTTCCCCCGTCGCCCTCCTCTACCTCAGGAATCCAGATGTGTGTATTGTTAATAGTGATAGAGCTTCTCCATTCAACCCGCTCACACTCCTGACAAGAGACACAGACGGATCAAGTTACAACAGTCTACAGAAGACTGACATGTCTTTCTTACTGTAAACTTTTGTGTGTGTGTCGTACCTTATACCAGGTCATCTGTGGCTGCTTGTATGGAGCCAAATAGTCTTCTATATCAGGGCAGGTAATCATTTTGCCATGGGTTATCTCAGCTTTCTCCAGATGTCGGATTTTGCTGCTGAAGCATTTCCCCTCATCACTCTCTTCCACAGCCATCGACATGGACACTTTCACGCAGTATGTCGAGTTCCTGAACAGATTACAAACAACATTGGGAAAATGTTTTTGTCATGTTCTTCTACTGACATTAGCCAACATTTAAACTTTTATTTATTCATCCAAGAGTCAACAACAACAACAACAACAACAACAACAACAGTGATCCTCCATTTGTCCAAAACTGGAATTCTTTGTGAAACAGTGCAAGAGCTGTTTCATGGCAAAAGTTTTGGTTGAAACATCTGGGGCTATTATGGGTATTTCGGTAAAATTATAGGCCCTCTGACATCTCAGTGTTTATTAGAAAATATTGAAGGAATTACCATCCAAAAGAAATTATAGGTTGTACAATCTGTAACACACAAACGTTATTTCATAATAAATAAAACTCTGTAAAAGGTATGTCTTTAGGCAATGTTGAGGCAGTGATGTATTCATTTTATTGCATGCATCCTATTTTGTCCCTGAAGGCTTGTTTTGAAGGATCGGTCTTCATCCTGGTTGAGGTTAAAAATGTCAGGGTTTGTCCACCATGACAAAGAGAAATTGTTGATATTTGGTTGTATTAAATTGCCTTTACATTTCTAACTTAAAGAAACATTGCAAAAAAAATTCTGCACACTGTCTAACTTGCAAGGTTAATGGCAACGTTTCAGTAGGCCTACTAGGTTAAAAAAGACCTACTTGTCCCTCTCTTCAGCACCTGTGTCATGTATTAGATGAAATCTATAAATGTGCTACAAAACAGAGAGTAGCTAGTAGCCAACTTTGGTCCAAAACAGAGTAGCTAGTAGCTAAATTTGATCCAAAACAGAGAGGAGCTGGAAGCTAAGTTTGGTACTACAGAGTGTAGCTAGTAGCTACATTTTTTACAAAACAAAAAACAGAGTAACTAGTAGCTGAATGTGGTACAAAGCAGAGTATAGCTAACTAAATTTGGTACAACTCAGTAGCTAGTAGCTGAAGTTGGTACCCAGCAGAGTAGCTTATACCTAAATTTGGTACAAAAACGAGAGTAGCTAGTAGCTAAATTTTCTTTTAGATTAATTATTTTAAAATTCAAATTTTTTATTGACAATGCAATTCATTGCGACTATGTGTAATGTGAAAGGGACAAACAGATCATTCTTACCTGACTCTGCAGTTCCTGTTAACTCTACAGAGTTTTTTTCAGTTATTTGTTTCCGGTTACAGAACACAACTTTTGTTTAACGTTAGTTTTACTGCCCTCATTAACTTCTTTTCCAGTCGAAGCAGGCAGCTGTTTTTCTAAAGAGCCTTTTTCCCTCAGGCACTAGGGGAGACCAAAACAGAGCAGAGGATAGTGAATATTTGACTGAAATTCATCAATACTGACACAACTCCAAACAAATACTATTATTGCTACATGTCTGCTGGTAAACGTGTGTGTAAATGAGCCACTGTTTGCTAACGTGTTAGCCACAATAACCTATGAGGTGATAATATGTCAACGCTCTGTTTACAGTTTAATGCTACTTGAAAATATAACTCATAAAAATGTTTTTCAAACCAGTCCTAAAGCCTACTTGTTCCGCACGGTTTACTCCTGTCTTGTGTTTGCACACCTGATACAATTAGGGTCCAGCTCTTAATTGGATCAGGTGTGCAGTAACACAGCTGAAGCAATAACTTATAAGACGGGTAGGCTCTATGGACTTTGTTGAGAAAATGTGAGTTGTTATTTTTATTGGTGCAATGTTGGAGGATAGAGATAACACACTACACCCTGCTGTCATGATGTCACATATGACAGTTTAGCCTGGAGCCTAATCTAATGAAATAAAAAGAACAAAGTTTGAATTTTGCTATGATGTGTATGAGGCAATGTGTTGTCAACATTGTTTTGGATTTGAAGTGCTAAAATCTGCTCAAGGTGATAGTAATTGTTTGTGTGTGTGTGTGTGTGTGTGTGTGTGTGTGTTTGTGTGTGTTCTCCCAAGTTCACCTCCAAACACAAAAGACCACATTGATCTCTCTCTCTCTCTCACAGGACTCACCCATTGTCCCCAAACTATGACCTCTCATCTAAGTGGATCTAAACCACTTATCCCATCAGTGCTCTGTGTGTGTGTTTGTGTGTGTGTGTGTGTGTGTGTGTGTGTGTGTGTGTGTGTGTGTGTGTGTCCTACAGGGGACACAGGGATTTCTTTCGTCATTGACCTAACCAAGACCACTGAGCATTGAACTGGCCTGGAAAGCCTTTTTATCCATCCATCCATCTCTCAGTTTCTCTCCTCCTCATCAATCCATCTCCAGCCTACAGCATCTTGTTTTCTCCTCCAGTGATTTTAGTTACCTTTTCTTGTATGCTACTGTGGCTCTCTCTCTGTCTCTTTCTCTCTCACACACGCACATCATCTAGCATTGTATGAACCCTTCACATTTATTTATATTGCTTTGTGCTCAACAACACATCCTGTAATTGTACCATAAAAAAAATGAATACCAACGCGAGGTATGTTTAACGCAACACTTTAGTTGACCCCGCTCCTCCAGACTAAGGACGGAGGTTTTTGATCCATGTCTGCCGCCCTTGAGTTTTTTTTTTTTAACTTCTCCCTTTAATGTACTGCTATTTTCAATTCTAGAAAGTAGCCCTTGCTTTTTGCAGATTTGATCGATTGGAATAACTGTTAAAGCAACACTAAAGCACTTTTCCCGCTTCGGTCCCCCTACAGGTTGGAAGTGGAATTGTCCATTACCGCTGTCGTAATGTCTCATTCGAACTACAGATCTGCTACCTGATCTGGCAAACTTGCATAATGTGATGTAATGTAATGGACAATTCTGCTTCCAACCTGTAGGGGGACCTAAATGGGAAAAGTGCTTTAGTGTTGCTTTAATAGTACAAATCATATTGCTGCAGTTTTGGTGGTTGTTGCCTCAGGTTGCCTCAGAGCCTGCCCCCAGTTGCCTGCCCTCCATATGTGAAGCATTACCCGTTCTTGGAAAAATTTATGGATTAAATACATCCCATCTTGACTGAAAATAAAACCAAAAAGCAGCAAAAAAACAACCACTGGGGCAAAAACATGCAGGCCTGCAAGTCAACACTTATTTGAAGGCAAGCTAACAATGTAACATCATGAAGGGCTGTGGAACTGGATATAGCATTGTTACTTTCAGTTGGCATTTATTGGTAAAAATGAGTGCGATATAAAGATCTTCACGGGTCTACTCGGACCCTAGACCTGGCATGTGACCCGTAGGTAATACACAAAGTTTTGTTTTGATAACTTGAAATAATAATAATCTTGAAATGAGTCGTTCAGAAACTCAACTTCAAATGGATGCAAATGTTGCTTTGTATCTGCTTGATATGGAAATAAAAAAAAGAGATGGCTAACACGGTTTTCATAATAATTTTAAAAAGCTACAAAATGTCAATGCCATTTTTGAAGGGGACCGAAGCATCAATTATTGCAGGTTGTGATCTCCCCATGTAAATGGAGACAGTTAATACTATTTCATCGAACATGTCGCAGGACTTCATAACTATTATACTGTGTGTAGGGAAATATGATTAAAAAAGATGCATATGGATCATGAATCATGTGGCAAACCTCCACATGCACTATCAATACTGACGTGATGAAATATCTTAATTCAAAGCGATTCAGATCCTCCCACGTCACTGACACAAACACACTTGCACATCCAAAAGCCGAAAGGGATTTTATGTTAAAACGTTCTTTCATCTTGTTGCTTTGATGATATTGTTGTATACAGTCATGCCAGTAACGCACATTGAACTGAGATCAACTGAAAAAGTGACAACTAAAAGAGCTTCCTCTTATTTATATATCTCTGCTGTTCCCCTAACCCTAACCCCCCCACCCCAATTGTATCGGTCTTTGTCACGGTCTCTCCCCCTCTGCCTGTCCAACCCCCCTCTGCCTGTCCAGAAGCCTAACACTAAACAGTAAAAACAAAAACTATGTAAAGACGAATGTTCTATGCATATCTCGCTGTAAACGTGACGATTTAATTAGAGTGCAATGCAAACGCTGTGTCAGAAGCATTTAGCGCATGCTGTGCAACTCTCACAGATGCAAATTGTGTGTCTGTGCATTAATATGTGGCTCGGTGTGGAATACATTTAAATGCTTCGGTTAGTAAAATGGCCCCCGAAGGAAATAAAAAAGAATAAATGCAAGAGTATTTGATGCAAGAGCTGCACATTTGTTGCGTTGCTGTACATTAATGACAAAATGTCCTAAAACCTAAAGTAACAAAGTCATATTGATGCTGATATTCATTCAGTCATTTTTTACATTGTCAATTATCTGTCAGCCAAACAATTAATACCCATCTTTGAATATATTTGGGATTATTGGAAGAAAGAAGAACATAAAGCCACTTAAAAGATAGATTAAAACAACTGTAGTTTTAGCCTATATAGCCATTATATTCTAGGAAAACATTCTGGGAAACAACTCATAAAGCAGAAGCAGATTGAGCAGAATGAAAGACAGAAGGGATACCAAAAAAGTGAAATTGCATCCCAAACATCTGCTGGATGTGTTGAACATCACAGCAGTTCCAGTCTATTATTACGGAGTAGCCGAGGTTCCTTTAATTGGCTTCTTCCAAGAAGAACTTTGGAAATCAAAAGATGTTTGAAATCAATTCATCATTGTCATTGCAAACAGATTTATTTTCAGCAGTTCTCCCTGATTTTACCTTCCTCTGTTTGATTTGTCAGCAGACAGTTGTTCAGGTAGTGTAATTCACTCCAGACAGAGCAGTCACGAATAAGGTAAGGTATAAAGTGTCCATATAAATGCAAACTTTTAGACTCCAAAATATTTTCAGGAATCACTTTTTGGGCTTTTTTGTCAAGAGTTAGATGATATGATCATGTATAAGGCTACAAAGCAGTGGCTGCGGCCAGACGGTTAGCTTAGCTTGGACCAAACGGAAACAGCTAGCTTAGCTCAATCCAAAGGTAAGAACATGTGCCTACCAGCACACGTGTATGTGATTTTATGGGCGGTTATCTGTGCCAGTAGCAGTGATTTCCTTAAGTTGACTCAATGGTGACGACAAGACTTTTGGGAAATCGCTAATTACCGATATACTGTAGTAGGATAGTGAGAAAACAAGTGGGCATATATTTTGGTGGCTGCCAATAGGTGGCGGTAATGCTATGCCCGGTTATAATTTACCGTTAAAAAGAAGAAGTCGTCAAATGTTGCGATCATCATTTCCAGTAAGTGGATAATGTGCATGATTGGACTATCCTGTCAAAACTTACGCATTACTCAAGTAAGTCCATCATGTACGCAGTGTACTGCATGTAAGTGTACTAACAGAGTTTTTCAAATTGAGACACAGCTCAGGTTTTTGTGCTAAGCTAAGCAGCCACTGGTTGTAGCCTTATACTTAGCATACAGACATGTGAGAGCCCCAATCTTCTAATCCAACTCACAGCATAAAAAGCAAAATAGCATATTTTCCAAATTGTCAAACTATTACACTACACAAAATTCTTTTTGGAAATCTAATAAATTGGCTTTTTAATTCCATGTCTTGAATGAATTTGCCTGCAGTCTTTATGGTGGATCTCATTGAAAATCATTATTAGATGGGAATACGTGTGAATATAATATATTAGGAAAAAAAGTTTGATTTAACCTTCAATGTTTTCACCGTTTTCTATTGCCAGGAGTTGGTTTTGTGGTAAAATCCCAAAACAATTACAATTACTTTGTCTACAAATTTCACAAATAAAGGACACTAAATCCCTCTGAAGATAGAAGCTGTTAATGGAACATTTCAGCCCTTAGGACAGCTGCTAATGTGAATATCTGTCAAGAGGAAGGAGGACATTTATGTGGCACAGGACTTTATTAAGCAGACAAGAAAATGACGGCAAGAAACAGAAAAATGAGCCAAG
The DNA here is from genome assembly GCF_010015445.1 of Perca fluviatilis. NCBI lineage: Eukaryota > Metazoa > Chordata > Actinopteri > Perciformes > Percidae > Perca > Perca fluviatilis. The sequence continues at coordinate 4,971,771 of NC_053121.1, forward strand.
ATCTTGAAATGCTGAATAACAGAGTTAAGGTACAGTAGTGCAGATTAGATTGTGCAGGGATGGTATTTATGGTTCATCTTGATCTTATTAGAGATGTGTTTGCATTTTATAGCCTCAGGTTATTTCATTCTCCAGACGTGCACACTTTGCAGGCCAACTAAGCAGCGTTAACAGCGCTGGTGTTTATGGGACGCATGTCCATACTATTGGCAGTCTAATCTGTTTTCAACAACACCATTTACTGTACCTAGGCTTTCCACTAACGGTAGCAAATAAAGCCTTACCGCGTAATTGAGAGATAAGTCGGAGAGATAATAGGATTAGTGCATCCACACAAAAAAAGGTATTACGTGTCAGCCTGTAAGTATTGGAGAAATGTTAAAGGGTTTTTTCACTCAATTAGCGAACAAAGAGGCTGCTTGGGGATTCTTAGTCTGAAAGCTCTTATATTACAAAGAGGTGGCATAGCCAGTTGTTTTTAGTATGGTTTGAATTGTGCAGTGTTGCACTCTGCAATAAACTTAATTTTATTCAAGTGTAAAAATTACTTTGGAGGGTTTATGTGACTCATAACGGGCCCATTTGTTTTACCTACAATGGCCCTAACACGCCCTATAAACCAACCAGATATGACATGTTAATTAGTGAGTTTTAAAGGCGCTGGTAGGCTAGCTGTCCCCCCCCCCCGTTTCCAGTCTTTATGCTAAGCTAAGCTAACTGGCTGCTTGCTGTAGCTTCATATTTAGCATTCAGACGTGAGAGTGACATTGATTTTCTCATCTAACTCTCTGCAACAAAGCCATTATGTGTATTTCCCAAAATGTCGAACTAGTTATTTACCATCATTCATATACTGTATTAGCATGGATCAGCCCTCCTACGTACTTCCGCTCAATTTTCATTTCCCTTCAGTACTCTGTCTGTGTTCGCGGCATATTCTTGGGTTTTCTCTGGCCAAATATTCTGGCGGTCCAATCAGCTAACAGAGGGAGTGGCTGAGAACGATGACGTTGAGGTTGTGACGTGCGCTAGTTTGAGTTGTAGTTCTGTAATGGCGGCGGAGAAAGATGCGAGTGAAGCCATTCGGTCCGTTGTAGCAACGCTGCCGAATATCCAGAAGTTAAAGCCAGAGCAAGAACAATCTTTGCTGAGTTTTCTTGGTGGCCATCATGTTGTGGCCCTCTTCCCCCACGGGGTTTGGGAAAAGTTTGATTTTCCAGCTCGCTCTGTTAGCGGTGAAGGAGTTGGCTAAGGCTAACGCTAGCGATGCTAATGCTAAATATAAGCGGATAGTGTTGTTGTCGCCTCTTGTTGCACATGCGCATGACATACATCACGACCAAACGTTAGCGATTGGTTATGGCAGATCCAGAGTGGCTCTGGGCAGATCCAATAGTTTTAAACTTCAACAGAGTACCGGCCTTCAAGGAAGTTAACACTGGTCAATGGAGAGAGGCCAGACTCTCTGTACAAATGAAATGGACCAGAGTCTGGTAGGACCAGGCTAGTGGACCAGAGTCTGGCAGGACCAGGCTAATACTGTCTAGGAAATGATTGACAGTGTTAAAAAAATAAACATTAGGCATGGTGAGATTTTTATACCACGTTGGCTTATTATTACATTTTGTGAAATTAACTCTTTTGAAAAATTATATCCTGTTTTCTAAACATGTGTCCTCTGCTGCTCTGTGTATTATTTACAGTAGGTAACAAATCTGTTTTGGAACACATGCCTTACAAATACATTTGGCCTGACCTGACAATTTAATGCCAGTAAAATGGGTCCAGTAAAGCTGCATCCTGTCCTCCAGGAAATGAACGAGGTGAAAAAGGAGATTTCAACGGTGAAGGGAAAGATTTGTGGATGCCATTCTGTGTCTAATGTGAGTGGCTGACATTCATAACCCCTTTTGTTATCAGCAAGATTCAAGTTAAGCTCCAGTCTGACACACACACGAACGCACACACACACACACACACACACACACACACACACACACACACACACACACACACGTAGTGTGTATCTTGTTATTTTGTAACATGGTTAAGAAAGGGTACAGTTGGTCGCCTGTATTTACATTTGAAGACAACTATGAATAATACATGGGATCTCACCGTTACTGTGTTACCGTGTGTGTGTGTGTGTGTGTGTGTTTATGAGTCCCTCTTTTAAACACAAATAAGGAATGTGCTACCATGCTGAAACAGATGCCAGGTGTGAGCAAAAACATCTTTCATCGCAACTGGCAACACAACTGATAAATGAAAAGCAAGCAAATGAAACTACTGTAAATTGCATTACAAGCTGTAAAATGCTAATTACAATTTACAGTATTTGCTACAAATCATGCCGGTCTACTAGTTGGATTAGTTTTCTAATTTCTTCCTAATTTAAAATCTCCATCTCAGAAGTTCATGTCCGAGTTGAAAGGAATGATTTGAGGCTATCACGCTGGCACACAGACAGCCTATGTATTGAGGGTATAATGATGTTTTTCATCATTGCACTCTGATCATAATTTGATGGGAATGCTGTACATCTGCTACCGTGTCCACAATCACTTCCAACGTGTCCTCAAGCAGGGCAGCATCACTCCTGCAGTACAACTCGAGGCACTCTGTACTTTGGCTGACCGCTAATATCTCATGTTTGTGCATTGTGTGTGTATGTGTGTGTGTGTGTTTGGGCTTGCACTCTCTTAAAAAAAGCATTCCAATTCCAATTACATAAAATGCAAAATGAGCCGTAAATGAATCACCAAATCAACCTGTAATCCACCATATCCTCCCCATCAATAAATCAAGCACATCCTCCCTGCAATTACCCTCCTATGATCAGGGCAGGCAGCTGGAGGGTGTGTTGAATAACGGCGTTGATAGAGGGGGATGTATCCTGGCCAGCAGGCAGCGTGTTTATACCTGGACGGAGCTGCAGATTAATTTGACTATCAATCTAACTAACAGGCAGCGAGAGAGACAGGGAGAGAGCACAGACACCTGCACATGCTGAGACACACACACACACACCTTTCTGCTCATGCAAATATCTGAATACAAATGCTTCTACATAAGGATGCATGTATTGCTCCAAGTTGTATTATGTTACATCAATGAGGTCTTAAAGAGCCCCTATTATGCTCCTTTTCAGCATGATATTTGTACTGTTGGGGGGTCTACTAGAATACATGTTTACATACTTCGATGTTCAAAAACATACGTTTCTCATACTGCCCATTGCTGCAGCTCCTCTGCCTGAAACACTCTGTCAATTCAAACAAGCAGCTGGATGGGCTGTGCTTCCCCAAACTGGACTGGCTTTCTCAATCAGTGACATCACTAGTTGAGGAATGTCAAAGTGACATCACTAGTTGAGGAATTTCAAACAGAAATGTGGGCGAGGCGTTGCAGGCAGTTGAGATAAAGTGCAGTCTGTGGGAAAGAAAGCTCCATTTGGAGTGAAATGTGGTTTTTTTTTATTACACAAAAAACAACACTAAAAGACTGGACAAATCGGAAAAAAAGCACAACAGGGGCTCTTTAAATTGGGCTTTTGCAAAGCTTTGTTCGATGTTTAATGCAGACAGTTGCCACCAAATGGCAGCAATGGATATACATGTTATCAGTGGAATTTTAATGATAATCTACACGAGGGGGTGGTGCAGTGGTTAGCACCGTCGCCTCACAGCAAGAATGTGGTTTTCTGTTTTTTCTCCCACAGTCCAAAGACATGCAGGTTCGGTAAAGTGACAACTCTAAAATTGCTTGTAGGCGTGAATGTGACATACTGATGGCCTGTCCAGCGTGTACCCAGCTTCTCGCCCCAGTGACAGCTGGGATTGGCTCCAGCCCGCGGCGAACCTCAAGGATAAAGGCGGCAGCAGCAGCCGGCGGTGACAAAAAAAAGCCGTGGTCGAGTCGGACGGTTTACAGCCGTTTCAAGTTGCCGTCAGTTTGAACAGGAAGTCACAGACAGTGGTGGAATGTAACCAAATACATTTACTCAAGTACTGTACTTGTACTTTACTCTTTTCTTTTCATGCCACTTTCTACTTCTACTCCGCTACATTTCAGAGAGAAACATTGTCCTTTTTACTCCACTACATTCATCTGACAGCTTTAGTTATTCTACAAATTACGTTTTTTTGCACACAAAACACATGTAGTTCATTAAACTAACTAACAATATAACGGCCTACAAGTCAAGTACAGGTAAAATGATTAGCCAATTAAACACTTAGTTGATTGCTATGAAGTACTTTTACTTTTGATACTTTAAGTACATTTTCCTGATGATACACTCAATGCAGGAATTTGACTTGTAAAAGAGTATTTCTACAGTGTGGTATTAGTACTTTTACTTAAGTAAAGGATCTGAATTCTTCTTCCACCACTGGTCTCAGAAACATACACATCATGTTAGGTCAGATTCAGATTTATTAAAATGCTATCAGACCCATATATCAGCTTGTATGCAGTCTCCAGTTGTTTTTATTATGACAGAGTAGCCTGTTAAAATGCTCTACAGGCAATCTGTTGCTGATGTTAATATCCAACAGACTGTAGATGATCTGTAATCTGAACGTATTCAGTCTCTCTGACTTCTAAACATAACTATCTGCCACACAGCATGCGTTCTGTACAGAGTAAGCCTTTAAATCAGACAAAAAAAGCAATCTAAATCTGTCTCATCTAAATCAATTTGTCTCAAAAAACAATGACATATTTATATAAAAGGTCATAGTGTTCATAGAGTCCATTCGGAACCAGTCAGTTAGATCCCATCATGCCCTAGGTCTTACAGTCGGTGGGGGGGAGCAACTGCGTTACCTGGCTCTACAAACTGCGGCCAACTTAATCTCGTGAGGTCACCGTGTGCGTGACGTCAGGGCAAGTTGGGATCAAGTTGGGCACAAATCAAACAGACACGCAACCGCCGGTGATCGCTTCTGCGCAGGCCTGGCTGATCTCTAACGAGCCTAAAGGATGGGAGAAATACGTTTACTATTTTTAAGTCCCAGCTACTTGAGACATTCATCCATAACAGCAGCGGGTGCAACTGTAAGTCATTTTATAAAGATTACAAAAGATCTTTTTGTCACTTTAAGATTTTGTTTTTTACTTATCACAAAACTGCATCAAAATGCACTAACTTAAAAAAATTAATTCCAGTCTTTTGATGATAATACGTTAGGCAGGCAATACGTCATCTGATCAGATATCTCTCCTATATCCGGCGCGTTGTCGGCCAGTGCGTCGGCATGCAGACTGTGCCGAAGGACAGCATTAATTAGGTGATCTGTGGTAACAGAGCACCTAATTAATGCTGTTAACAGGTAAAAGGAATTGTAGTTGAGAACATCAGTTATAACGGCCCACATATTAAAAACAATTCAGTTTTAAATGGGGCTCGGGCTCATAATTACAGTTCATGTGTCGGGCCAGGCCGGGCTCGGACACAATGTGTACGGGCTCGGGTAGGGTCGGGCTTGATTTTTTTGGGCCCGATCTAAGCTTATATTGTCCTCTTGCCATTCCTAAAATCGATACTGATAGATGGGCTTTGGCTCCAGGCTATAGACCAGACCGACATCGCCAAGGAAAAGAATCGCGCGGTCACATCAGGAGAGAAACAGGAAAATGCCGAACAGCTGTTGTGTAGCGGGTTAATCGAGACTGTCCCACTGATATGTGAGGCTCATAACATCCGAGAATATTCTCAGTCAGTGTGGTAAATCATGCTGGTGACAGTTACTATTACTATTTTGATGGATAGCTAACGTTAATGCTAGCTTAAGTGGGAGGCTGCTAACAGTTATAGCAGCATCAGACTGTCGTCTAACTAAATCTTAGCCTACAGATCAAGCAGTTGGTCATTGATAAAAGGTTGATTAATTACAGACGACACTCAGCCTAACAATAGTGATTTAATCAGATATGTATTTTTACATTTAGCAATATGCGGCCACCGTGTTGGGCCATTGATCCACTGATACGTGGGGAAGACTGAGGGGACATGGCGGCGATCAACCTTAATTTATTAAGGTATCGTGAATGCTCACTTTCAGGTAAGGTCAGAAAATAAACATTAAACATTTATAAAACAAAATTCTTTTTTTACAAGAAATAAATTCAAAATGATGAGATCCCCCATCAAATTGCATTGACTTCGTTGATCGTTTTTTGTGTTTTGGCTGGGGCGTGTTGGTTATAGCGCGCAAATCGGTATGTGCCGGCCTAACATATAGTTACTAAAGAGAATACACACACAAACCAAACAGCACACACACACACACACACACACACACACACACACACACACACACACACACACACACACACACACACACACACACACACACACACACACACTAGCCTAGTGTCAACTAGCTGACTCTCAATGTTTGTTCCATGTTGGGTAAGTGTGTGTATTTTGACTGAAACATGCCTATGTGCATGCGTGTTTCTAAGTTAAAGTTTGTGTGTGTGTGTTTGTGTGTGTGTGTGTGTGTGTGTGTGTGTAGCTACAATTCACGCTCTCTTCCACTTTCCAAGTTTAAGTGTGTCGTGAAAAAGGACAGATCTATGCATGAATGTGTGTATGTTCCGCTTGGGTGCTAATATTACTTCATGTGTAAGGTCAGCAACCCCAACCTGTGAAACACAGATCAATATACGTCACTACTGATTAGCAACAATCTTAGCTGTGTCCCTACAGACAGTTTACACCACAGACATTATGGATTACAATGATGACTTTGTCTTCATACATTACACCTTTTAATTAATCAGGCTTTTTCTGTTCTCTACATCTATTGAGTATGTAGTAGTGATAGTGATAGTGATGGCCAACTGAAGCTTCATCAGGCTGGTATTGGTATTGCTGCATCCAGTTTGTTTACCTAATGCAGAAAGGTTATGGAACAAAAATAAAGGATTTCAAAATAAACACTTCAAGTGACTATATGTAACTTTTAAAGGTTTCTGAAACTATGTTGTTTTTCATCTGATGATCGTAAATGACCCGTAACAGAAAACGCTACTTACAGTGAAAAGAAAGTTTTTCTTAATTAGTTTTTCTTAATGCGTTTGCCCGGGTCCGACTTTTCCCGCGAAAAAATGATCACAAAATGATTTACGGCCGGTAGACGGCACTACAGTTACACATTCTGAAGGCTAAGATTTCGGCGTAACACTGGAAAAGCCTGTTTTAGTGTATCCAGCCAGGTAAAAGGCAGCAGGGGACTACTTTATATAGGCTTGTGATTGATGCCTCGATTTGGAAAAATTGGAAATGGGCTTGAATGGGCTCTTGGCAGAGCAAATCTCAAATTTGCCGGAAGTTCGTCAGGGTTTTCCCAGGCTAGAGTATAGCAGCACTAATTATTGAAGGCTTGGATTGTACCTCTTTTTTTCACGCTGCTTTGGACACAAACGTCTACCAAATGAATAAATGTAGATGTAGAATACTATTGGGTAATAAATGACTAAGTAGGATCATAACAATATAAATGTAAGCTACTTCAAGGTGTGAAATCATTCTTGCTGTGTCTTTAAGTGGGCATTTACACAGCCTGTGTCGGCCTTCAGACGGTGCTGCAAAAACGTGAATGGGGGTAGTGCGTTTAGGCTGTGGTGGTTATTGCCGCAGGGTGGACACGCAAATAAACGCGAGCAGGCCTGCGGCGAAAGGTTAAGACCGACCCAACTTTTGGAGAAACGCAACCCTACGTCACGCTGCACAACAAACAACAAAGCACAGACGATTTCACGGCTTGTCTCTTTTCTTTCTCCCTTTCTCCATGAAATAAAGCTGACCTTCAAGTGCGGCCGGAAACGTCAAGATCTTTTACCGATCTGACGGAAAATAGTAGTGGTGAAGTATACAGTCTACTTATGCTACGTTGGGGGGTTAAAGAACACAACAGGACGTCACACAAATGGGTCGTTTCATTGACAGGAGATCCTAAATCGGATCTGCAACACTGGTCGACCTAGTTGGGTGTAGCCATGGGGAGTGGGAATTGGTCAGGGTAAGAATACCAAAGTAAGCCAATCAGAGGCAGAATAAGGCGGCCACGAGGCACGTCCTTTGACGTCAACACGTCAAGTGAATCTGATCTAGCATCTACCATGAATCGCCGGATCGCTGTTTCCATGTCTGATCGCGGCCTTAGACAGGAGCTGTGGATGTTGTGAGGATCAAACCAACGCCTTTGCTGTACAGAGAAGTCTTTCTAACACTAGACCACTCTCACACACAGGTTGCTTGGTTTTCATCCAAACTCCTCTGCCCTCCTTTCTCCTCCGACGCAAGTCCTTTCCTCCATATCGCAAACCAAGTCAGATCCTATTTCAGATCCTATTTTCAGAGCAACTTAAAACCCCTTGAACATCAAAGCGTCAAAGCCAAGGCCTATTTTTTTTATTTTTTATTTAAAGACTGGCCAGGACAGCAGGCTTAAGTTGGCATGCACTGGCACATGTTGGTCCACACTGGCAAGAGAGTGGTACCGACTCAATGGCTGCCAAGTCATAGAGGACTGCCAAAGAAACTTCAAATGACCGCGCTCTCCTTCTCCGAAACCCATTTCGCTCTGCCCTCCTCTCTATTTTACTCTCCTACTGCCGTTGTCTGGTTTGTCTTCCACCCTCTCTTTCTCTTCGTCTTTTTATTCCCTCCTCTGTCTTTATCTCCTGCTCCGAGTCTGTTAATCTGATGAAGAGGAAAGGTTAAACATTTGGCTGGCATTAGAAAACACCCTTGTGACAACAATGGGAGTGGGTTCTTGTGTGCAAGTGTGTCCACAGAGATTAGACTCATCCTCTAATGCAAAGAGAGACAGTGGGTTCATCTTACTAGCAATACCACCGGGGATTTTTGTCAGTGCCTTTAAAAATGACCCATATGAGCGTTTTTCTGATGAGCTACCACTATGGCTAAGATTTGGTCACGTTTATGTAACTACGGCCTAGTCCACACGTACACAGGCATTTTTTTTAAACGTAGCTTTTACTAGGCATTTTGGCTTCCCGTCTTATTTTCAGAAACTCCGTTTTCACTGTTGACGTGCAGACATCGGCTCGTAGCATCAACGTGTGTGCTATTATCTCTTTTGTGAGGCCTCGCAAATGAGGCAGCATTTCATAAAATGGGGTATATGGCCAAAAAACATCTCTATTTCAGTGTTTTGTAAATAAACGGGTAAAAGACAGATCGCAGCAGTCCATAGGAAATGAAGCATTATAAACTTCAGAGGATGGGGGGTAGCATTATGCCCTGCAGCATTTCGTTCCACAGAAAACCATTAAACACGGACTAAAAGGAAAACCTCTGCGCTACATGTTAGGGGGGGCGTAATTTAATGTAGGCTACTGACGTACAACCACATAGCACATTGCAATGTTATTTTATGAATGAAATAGACATATTTCATACCTGAGGGCCAATTCAAGGTGGGTTTTGAATCATTTACAATCCTGGAATTGTTTCCATCTGTTGTCACTTTTAGCTTTTAGTTGTCCTTCGTTTAATTTCCTTTTTTCTGTGATGGCCCTGCCCTATTATCAGCCATAACTACAACATATTCTAAAATAAAATGAAAACACAATTCGGCCTATATAAAGAAACGTCCTGCTACCCTTCACCTGGCTGGTATGCTAACACAGGCTTTTTCCGGTGTTACCGAAATCTGTGACCCATCAGAATGTCTTACTGTAGCGCCGCCTACCTGCCGTAAATCATTTTGTGACTTCGCTGGAAAAATCTGATTAATAAAAACAACATAAAAAATAGCATTCTTGTCACTGTTAGTCTCGTTTGCTGTTACAGGTCATCTATGATCATCAGATGGAAAATCGGAACCATTTAAAAGTTACATATAGTAACTTTAAAGGACTCCCAGTTAAAAGAGACAGGATGCATATTATGATCTCCAGTGTAAATTCAGCCAGTTTATTTGCCCGATCCTGCATCCTGAACTCCTCTCTCAGGGTTTTTTGTTCAGAGGTTTAACAATGTCTATCTACTGCTGCCTTTCTTCAAAAGAAATTAGTCATTATATATATATATATATATGTCAACATACCAGATAGCATTACAACCAGATAGTTCAACCCTGTCTCTGTGAAATGACGTTCATATAATACTGACATCACATTTCATTTGTTGTCCTACAATATCCAGTCTTGCAATACAATATCTACTTGTAGCAAATAAAACATGATTGAATTAGGCACACACAGCAGTTGGTTTAAATTATAAGATTTCTGTGAATTTCACACCACAAGCTAATTGGGAAGACAAATTAATTTTACTTAAAGGTCCGGTGTGTAACATGTTTGGTCATTCATTATCAAAATCTGTTTCTTTTTCATGAATATTTACCACCACCACCAATTCCAAGTATTCCTTTTGGTTTGAAATGTTACATTTGCATTTGCATGAACTGGGGTATGAACTGGACGCTCCATATTCATGCGCAATCTTGAAATACGTTAGCCGGTAAGGGACATACAGGACACACTGCCCCGCCTTTCGCGTTTTCGCTGTCACGTGATAAACTCACAGGTGCTGCTAATGCTGCTAATGGGTATCGTCCCGGCCCCGGCAAATTTAAAGAAGGAAACATGGAAGACCACACGTATTCAAAATCCAAATTTCAGGAACAGGAGTCTTCTTCTTCCCCCAGAAAAGGTTTGAAAAAAGCAAGAGACTGGCTTTTTGAAGCGTGAAGGCCACCGTAGCTGTAATACCTACTTTGAACTGTGTGGCGCGAGAGAGTTGATTGCGATATAACGCTAGATGGGAGAAATTCCTACACATTGGACCTTTAAAACATAAGTTCTAAGGGACAGGGTTGGATGTACAAAGCACTTTGTAACTTTGTTAAGAAAAGTGCTATAGAAATAAAGTTTATTATAGGTTTTTTTTGGATACTGTCGCCAGATGTACCTTTCGACCGCTGCCTGTTTTTGACTCTGCCTTTGCTCTGTGTTTTTGGAAACTGGATAATTGTACCACTGTTGTACAATAAATCCCCTTTTAGACTTTGACTGTGTGTCTGAGTCCTGCGTGTCTGAGTACCCTGTTTGCCCAGCCTGACATTAACCAGTCAGCTAATGTGTTGGCCGGGGAAACCAGCCAGCCTAACAACCAATCAAGTCGTCAACCATGCAGTCAAACATCCAATAAAACTGTCATTCCACCAACAAGTCAGCTCGCCAATCAGCCCGCCACCAAACCAAGCAGTCACCGACCCTTCCAAGCCAATAGTCCAGCCAAGATGTCACCAAATTAAACAACCACTAACCGACCCAGTCAGCCAGCCAGCTTTTAAGCCAGCTTGTCAAGCATTTTCACACACAGAGAACATGTTACATTTCCATCTAATGCGAAGTGAAGAGCGGGCAAAGCCAGAGACATGAAATCTCTCATCTCACGCTACCTTGTTCACTATCAAACACTCATTATTTTGTTCTCTGAGTCCTTTTCTCAATCGGTTTGTCCTCTGTCTTTCGAATTCTTCGTCCTCTGTGTGTGTGTGTGTGTGTGTGTGTGTGTGTGTGTGTGTGTGTGTGTGTGTGTGTGTCTGTGTGTGTGAGTGTATGTTTGTGTGTGTGTGCGCCCACTTCTTTTTGTATCTCTTTCTGCCCGTCTTTCACAGATAGTCGACTTTTGCAGGATAGAGGTTTGGTGCAAAGTCTTTCTCGCAGTGTCACAGCCTCGAAAGTAAACTGAGACCTCTAACTGTGTGTATCAATTTCCCTCTAAGTGGTGTGTGTGCGCGTGTGTGTGTGTGTGTGTTTGTGTTTGTGTGTGTGTGTGTGTGTGTGTGTGTGCGCGCGCGCGCGCTGGTGTCATATCTAATCATAGTGGGTGTATAGGTCTTGGGCAGTCACAGCATGCCTTCTCCCCCTACTGAGGTCCTTATACATGTACCTGCAGAGAAAATGGATTTTTGGTTTTCTTTTCTCCTGCACTCATTCCTCCATCTCTCTCTACCCTCCCCTCTTTCTCTCTCTATCAGCTTCCCTCTCTTTTTCTCTCCATCAATTTACCCATTCTCCCCCATCCCTCCAATTTAACTAACTTTCTCCTTGACTCTCTTTACCCTCTCCTCTTTCTCTCTCTTTGCCACCCACCTGCTTTCATTTCTTTCTCCTTCTCCCAGTGCACATCTCTCTTTCACGGTATCTCGCGTCTCTGAATTTTTTTTATTATCAAGTTACGGTCTCCTGAGAGAGAATGCCACTCCACCTTTGCTTGTTCACCTTCGGTTTATAACAGTGTCTCCAGGTTGTCCCCCCTTTCAAGTTCATATAAACCCACACACTCCACTAAACACCAGGGATGTGTTTTGAAAATAAACGGGTAAAAGACAGATCGCAGCAGTCCATATGAAATGAAAGATTATAAACTTCAGAAAGCCCTGAAGCATTTCATTACACAGCAAACCATTAAAACAAGACAAAAAACTATTTTCTTTACAGCTACAACCATAAACAAGCTAGACTGGTTTAACAGGTAGTCATCACATGTATTCAATAGAAGATAATACCACAAAATCATTGTATTATACCTGCTTGATTAACATTATCTGTCCTCTTCCATGCAATTCTGTGTTATCCAAAACTTGTGAGTCTGACAGTTTAACAATGAGCTGAAACTCACTATAAAGCACAGTAAATTATATAGGGAGCTGCAGATTCTGGTGAAAATTCTCTGTAGTTTCATAACTACCAACGACTCCTTTCACATTGTCACAGTCATGTAATTTGATACATTATTTTAAAAATATCAATTCTAGCCATTTCAAAGATGCTGGCATTTTAGTCACATTTAAATTGAATAAGATAGAAACACAGGGAGGCTTTCAGAAAATCTGCCAACCTATCCAAACCTAATATATAACTAAAAGCACAGTGTCGTCTGCAAAACACAGCAGTAGCTCATGTTAGAGGATGTCAATTGTACGTACCAACATCCAAAATGAAAAGGATATCCAATCAATATCATTTTCAGTCGACGAAACTGCAGTAGAGGCTGCTAGGAATAGTACATTTGATGTTTTTCGAGATTCAAGAAATGTGCAGATTATTTATTTTGGTAAGTTGACCACTTAAGTAAACTGCTGATTTATTCTCTGCTCTGATAGCCGACAGCGGTTTGCTCTGAACTCATCCACCGCCACTCTCTCTCATTACATACACACTAAGCACTGAGCTATTCCTTAAAGGAGCTACGCTTCTCTTATAACACGACGATAGCCAGTCAGAGCTTCCTGTATGTAGTCGATAAGTCCGAACCATCCAAAAAATGCTTTCACGCTAGAAATTAACCGGACCATGGTTTAGTTTGATCCAGACTGAGACCACCTCCAGTTACAGACCAGTTGTCAATTTCCCATCCAGCGGCCACGTCATTTAAATAGCAAATGCACCTGCGCCCATCTGTGCGCCCATGGGCGTGATGATCTTACAGGGAGGTGTGTTCAGGTGCGTTCTTGGCGTATTGCTATCTTGAGGCAGCGGAAAGTGATCGCACCATTGACCAACAAAAACCTGGTCTAAAGTCAATAACGCAGCATTTCATTGTTATTTTAAAACATTAGTCAAATCTAATGGGCTCATGCACAGCGTGCACACTATGCTTGTTACAGTTATTACTGTTGGAATAGCCGATCAGGCAAAATGGCAGCGGCAGGAGCCCACAATTTGAGCTTCATTTGGCTCTTCATCCATAATTAATACAGTCCACAGAATGTATGAATATCATTTTCATATTTATTTGTAAGAAATGGCATCAATATACTGTGTGTATATATACAAATATTTGAAATACAAAAAAGAAAAATCCAGGGCTGTGACTAGATCATAGCTATATAATAGTTCTACGATTGTTCCACTGTCCAATATATCCTTTGTGTATATTCTTTTCCTTGTTTCTCCAAAAATCCATTGTTTAGACTGTTACCAAGGCAAACCATTTATATAGTCATTTGTACAATGTGTAAGCAGTATGGGTGTAAAGGTAAAACATCACACCAATTTCTGAAAAGTTTAGGCTACCTATCGGAGAGAAGATTCATTGTTGAACCCCTTTGCAGCATGGAGATAAATGAAGTATCTATCCCCACACGGTAACCTCTTTTATATTACACACGTATCTAAGGCAGGTTATGGCTGCAACTGAGATTCATCTGTTTTGATTGTGCCTGTATGAAGACGACCTGGCCTCATGTCAGTTAGAACTGAGTATCGGGTGGAAATGTAAGAAAGTAGCTTTTATCTCAGGGCGCTGGCAGTGGGCGTATATAAAAAAGGCAAAATTTGAAGGTTTCGTTATCGTATATACAGATCAGAAGGGCAACAGATACATTTAAAGACATTCTCCAATTGGCTTTCCCTCGATACAACCTTCTAGTAATAACATATGACCCAGTTGGTGGCTCCCAACTAGGATAGGAGGTGTTGTGCATATGCGTGTGTGTGTGTGTGTGTGCATGTGTGTGTGCATGTGTGCGTGCGTATGCATTAATAAGAGACCCTGAGACAATGACAGACACCAAGCCCTAATTAGGTTGTCGCTTAAGAAAGCGAGAGGAGAAGAGACAGAAAGAGGAGAGAGAGAGAAAAAAAAAAAAAAAAAAAAAAAAAAAAAGAAAAAAAAGAAAAAAAAAAAACTTTTAAGGAGAGGTAGGTTCAAAGCTATGGAAGCTAAAAGGGGGAGAGGAGGGGGGAAAGGGGGGGGGGAGGATGAAATTATGAGAAAATAAGAGAGAAGGTAGCAGGTAAGAGAAGATAGATGAAAAAAAAAAAAAGAAGAGAAAAAAAAAAGAAAGAGAGAGAGGAAAGAAAAAAGAAGCAGCTGAAAAAAGGGCAGGAAGGGAGATGTAGGGAGGAGTTGGAAGACGGGAAGGTGGTGGGATGAAGGAAATAAAGACAGGAAGGTGGTGAACAAACAAGGATCAAGTAGAGAGGGGGAGATGAGGATTTATGACACGCAGCATCGGGAGAGCTACCAAAACCAAAACGAAAGTCGGCAGGTGTTTGCAAGAGGGGTGTCAAAAATATCTCAAATTTTTCTTTTTTTTTAATTTATAATTTTTTATGCTTTCTCCGCAACGTTTCTTTTTTACTTTTTTCGACTCCTGTCGCATTTTTGTTGACATAAAGCCCTAAAAAAGTCTGCAAAAACAGCTCCTTAGCCATCATAGAGTATTGCAAATCAAGCAGAACATTATTGTTACATATTTAAAAGCAGGCTACCACACAGCCGACTCACAGCAACCTGTTTCACAGCCTGAATATGAAAACTCTGTGCTTCTGTGGGGTATTTCTGAGTCTCAAAGTTGGTAAATCTGCCAAATTCTGCTTTGAGTCTAGTGTAAAATCAGTTGAAATACATTTTCCCGTCTTTTGGGGTTTTGCGCACAACTATGCGGGCCAAAATATATTGTGAACCTAAACTGATATGCTGGCCCACAGGAGTGTTTCATAAATTAGCGCCCCCTAGCGTTGGCAGGGAAATACAACGGCATATCTAGACCAGAGAACATCGGTCACGGATTTTAACATAAAGGTTGCGATTTTAAACATGTCTTTAACATTGTGAAATGGTTGCACATTTGGTTATGGCACAAAAACTACTTGGTTATGTTTAGAAAATGATCGTGGTTTGAGTTCTAGTGCTCATATTATTCTGATTTTCAGGTTCATAATTGTAATTGTATGTATCAGAATAGGTTTACATGGTTTAATTTTGAAAAAACACCCTATTTTTTGTTGTACTGCACATTGCTGCAGCTCCTCGTTTTACCCTGTGTGTTGAGTTCTCTGTTTAAGCTAAAGAGTGAGGCACATCACACTTCTTTTCCATCTTTGTTGGGAGTCGCACATGCGCAGTAGCTAAGTAAGGACTACTAGCCAGTCAGAAGCAGAGTATGAGGGCGTGCTACGCTAGCAGCTAGGCGAGCATTGTAACGTGTTACAAAGTGACCCACGTTTGTCTCTGTAGTAAAGGCTGGACTACAATAGAGCCGTTTGGAGCAGTTTGTGAACAGTGTTTTCTGTTGGAGATGGTAAGTCCCTTTGGGGTGGACTTTTTCACTTTGTAAACCTATAACGTGCACAAAAAAGATATACAGTATAACAAAAAGCATAATATGAGCACTTCAAAATCAGACGTTACTTCACTTCCAGTTACGCATGTGACACTGAACCTGATGTTTGTTAAGTAAAAAACAACAACAACTTGCAATTTACTTTTAGTTTCAAAAAGGACTTGAACCCCACTCTCCCGGGTGAAAGTCCTGTGTATGTCTGACCCATCCACCACCCTACCAATTACTCCAGCCACTAGAGGACTGACTGCAGGTAAACAATGTAAGCCTTGTTCTGGGCTACAAAGCCAACTGGTACACAACTTGATACCTCACCACCACCACTTTAGTATCAAACAAATGTATACACACACATCCCTAATGGGCCACGTAGGACTCAGGCCAAATTTTGCTGTATTGTCAACAGCCATATTGTAAATATTAAATTTATTAAACTGGCAGCATTCCCCATACCTACAAGGGGAAATATGCAGGCACGCACGCACACACACACACACACACACACACACATACACACACACACTTTGTGAGATTCTGACCAGACCTCAACAAATGTAATTAAGTAATGCCGAAAGAGTTTTTGTGCTACTGACTGACTAATCTGTATCCTAGGAATCCAAATACATAGCAAATTGTAATAGTGAATATCTCACAATAATAAAATAGTATTATTTTTGAAACACCATTCATCTGTGTTTTGAAATGATATGAATATTGATTACCTAGGGGCAGGGGGCATTTTTCCCTCAAAATGGATACCGAGAGGTTTCAAATAACCATAAGTTTTATCCAAAACACCAAAAACAGTGCTGCTATTTGCCAACGCAATGTAAGTGGGCCACCTGGGTACAGACAGAAGACTCTGAGTCAGAAATCTATTCCAAAGTTGTTCCCATGTGATGAAATCAACAATACCGAGGCAACTTCAAGAGCACTGCTGCATGTCAGTCGGCCCGAAAATATTTTTGCGTGCTCGCTGGTAAAAATCTTTGCCGAGGTTGTTTAGTCTTATGAAGCAGATGTGCTATGGCTAAAAGTGAAACTTCAAAAATAAAGTCTATGTTTTGCACAGTTTACTTTGACCTAGGTCCCATGTGGGGAGAGAGGCAGTATCTATATGATGTTCACAAAGTCTTATCAACAATGCATCCAGCTCAACCAGAAATAATCCCAAATTGTGCTTTGCCTTGGAGAATCAGGGCTGTACCCCAAACCCGTTTTTAATCATTCTACTTTTTCGGGTTGACTCATAACAGTGTCAAGTTATTGTTATGTGTTTGTGTGTGTGTGTGTGTGTGTGTGCGCACGCACGTGGGTTACCTTAGTACGCAGGTGTAAAAGCCATTGTCTTCCATTTCAGCAGATCTGAACCAGATGGAGTCGTCTTCTTTACTCAGTCTATGACCTGAGAAGATGATAGGCTCCTAAAGGACACAATACAAAATACAATATTGAAGCAATACAAAAATAATGACTGAAATTATGACCGTCATTTAGATATTAGTGTTTTAAGTACCGGTAGTATAAACTCTCTCTCTCTGGTATTAACATAGAAAGGGTGCGTGGGATTTCCCCTTTTCTGGTCTATATATGCCTGCCTCTGCTGAATTATTTTTATCCCCAGTTGCGACCAAATGTATCTCCCCCCCTCAAAGTGATCAATGCTACTTCACCAAAAGCCTAGACCATATATTAAATATATCCCTAAAATATAAGTAGCCCTTTTTTAAAACTAAGTAAAGTGCTGTAACGTGAACACTCTGTAGTGCGATAGAACGAGAAAATTCGAGCGGCAGTTGCTGGTTGTATTTAGCTGCTACAGAGCTCCGGGACGTTGGCTATTTATTATCTAGACTTTGCTAGGGCCCCATGCGCACTATTATCCAATCAGAATAAAATAAAAGTTGTTTACAAAAAATAAAGCCTCGTTATTGTGTGTTTTATATGTCAGTTGGATGACTAGACAGGTAATGATTGGGAGAAGGCCGCATGCACTGTGTAGATTGGCTAATGGTAAAGCTGGGTGGGCATAGAGCAGGTTGTTTACATCGTACTGATTCAAGATCAGTTTTCTAAGAACGAGTGTGGAAAAGGAAGCGAAAGAAGCAAATAAATAACTTTTTTTAAAAGAGCTGGGAATGATGACGAGGAGGATGTCGAGGAGCTAGCCAACGTTAGCTTGGAAGAATCGCTGCCTTCTACCAGCTACGCTCAGCCACAGCTAACGGTAGCTAACGTTAACTTTAGCGAAGTTGTTGTGGAAAAAGACAGAGATGAGGCCCGTCATCAGCATTACAGAACAAGGTAATGGCACCTCAGGTACCATCATCCAGACATGGGGGACGCGAGTCAAATGACTTGACTCGAGTTAGACTCGAGTCGCAAATTTTAGGACTTGAGACTTGCTTGATTAACATTCATATAAGACTCGACTTGACTTTGACTTGATATTCATGACTTGAGACTTGACTTAGACTTGAGTCAAATGACTTGAAATGACTTGATTTTCTGTTCAATAAATATATTTTTTCCCCCTCTGATATTGAGGAGGAGTTAACTTTACGATTTTAGTGCTGTTACATGCGCAGGAACCGTTGATATGATGACGCGGCGCGCGGCGGCAGACCATCAGTAAACAACACTGGCTATGGCTAGTAACTTAACGTCATGGATCCCTCTCATGGGCGCCGATACAGTGGATGCTCCGGAGCTCGAGCCCCCACGGAAAATACTGACCACCCACGTGTGCCAGAATGCCAGTTCATTTTTACATTAATCTAAAATTAAACACTGCAGTTGTGGAGCGTCTGTCGTAGTGTGATTGGCTATTTCGGTGGCATTGATTCTTAATTTCCCACGAAGATGATCGAGGTTACGTGCCAGTTAAACTTTTCATCTCCAATCCTATCTGTATTTGTGAGAAGTGGCGCTGTCCTGAGTTGAACGATAGCCTATAGGCTAGGCCTACTTTACGGCTTTATTATGGCGTGTGTATTCGTGTCGGCCGCTGACCATTTCCTAAGGTTCTGAAATGCAAACACTTTTTTTAAAGGGTGTGTGCATGTGAGCACCCATGGAGGAAAACATAAATCGGCGCCTATGTCCCTCTGCACAGAAAATAATAAAGTTTGGCTATAAGGATTACACATCTGACCAGGCAAAGAAAAAAACGAACGGCAGTTTGCAAGGTCTGCAGTACAAAAAATTCCGACGTTGAATTTCATCAGACACTTCAAATCGGGAGGGATTCGGGTTCAGTCCCCATATTCAGCTGAACCACTATTTGGACGTTTGTGATGGACAGAACTCCCTTCAGTTTTTGGCCATGAATAAGCACACCCTCCCCTCTTTGTTCAAGGTGGCAGTAAGAGCAAATAAAACTAGGCACACATACACACACAACACAAACTGCTCTCTCTCTCTCTCTCTCTCTCTCTCTCTCTCTCTCTCTCTCTCTCCTATAAACACACACACATGCAGACGTAAGTATGTGAATAAAGCTAGGGACACATACAACACACTCTGCACTCTCACACACACGCACATGCACATTCACTCACCAATATTAACTTTTCACTCACTCTTTCTCAAACACGCACACATTCACTCACAAATACACTGACAAATATCAACATATACTTTCCATTCCATGTCATAAGCAAAGGTGGTGGGATTCAGCTCCTCTTAAAGAATATGTTTTGTTCTTTAAGAGAAGGAAAGGTTAAAGGATGTGTTTCTGTCTCATAAAAGTGAGGCATGTTTGAAGAATATTATTTGACTTAGGAACCATTATACTTGAACTGTTTGAAGGAATTTCATGATTTGATGTCATGTTTGAGGCATATTGAACAATGTGGATTTATTGTTGGCCTAATATCAGTTTTAGGCTGTGCTTTTTTATCTGTGTTAATTTAAACTCTTCAGATGTATGTGGACGCAATGTCTTTTGAATATTGAGTAAAAAATGCAAATAAAACTCCAGCAGTTCATAACCACTGTCTTTAGCTTGTTTTATAATGGAAACTTTTGTATGACTTGACTTGACTTGCTTGACCAAAGCTATGACTTGACTTGACTTGCTTGATTGTCACAAAAAATGACTTGGACTTGTTTGAGACTTGAAGGTTAAGACTTGAGACTTGCTTGTGACTTGCCCATGTGTGACTTACTCCCATCTCTGCCATCATCTCTGAAGACCCTGCACCATGGGGACCGATTACAGAGACCGTCCGGGAGGAAATTACACTCAAAGGGATATTAGCCTTTCAGAATCGGGCGGCCAAATATCCAGCATCTCGGAGGGGGGAACGAGGCTGGCGGCGGAAAGACACGCTCTCTCACTAACGAGGCACTGACCCGACACCTTCACAATGGTGAAACTGTACCACCGGAGACATTTATTGCTTTGCCTCTAAAGTGCTACCAACACACAGCAACGCATTTGTAGTAGGGTTTAGCGAGACTTTGAGGATTTGATCTGCGACTTTGCAAAGAAAAAGACAAGAAATAAGAACTTCTAAAGGTAAGAGCTATTATGCTATCTGTAAATTGAATAGGCTAATATAATCTGTTGTAACCGAGTGACCAGATAATGTACATATTTAGTTTAGCTTATTGAAATGCCATGCATATCAGACGTGTATTGCATCATAATTTTGTGATGCTGCTATAGGCCTGTGTGAGACTTAGTTGTCAAGTGCAGTATATGTTGGCCTTTGCAGTTTGTGAATTTGCCAGCTGACTTAGTGACTGTTATTTTGCAACCTGCACTCAACTGTGTTGTGTGATGGGATGGCATTGTTGTATCTTCAGTCAATCTATTATTATTAGCACTATTGTGCTTTCTGCTTGGGTGATTTTTAGTGAATACTATATCGCCATAGTCTTGAGCCATACAATGCTTTGGTATGATTGAATTCATTGTAACATTGTCTTGTGATGTGTGAGTCAGATGGCAGTACTTGGTTTATTGAACTGGAAAGGCATATTTGATGCCTGCTCAGCTGGACTAGTCATTCATCTTTTGACCAATAGTGATTTGGCATATCAAATCACACACCTGGTGGGCCTTAGTATCGTGTGTGTGTGTGTGTGTCTGTGTCTGGTGGGGCGAAGGTTCTATCAGCTGCCTGCAGTTTGCTGGTTGTCAATAGATTTTTTTATTGCCTCCTTTTGTCCTGTTGTTGTTTGACACATTAACCAACCCAATCTGCCTCTTTATGTGGAATTTGGCGCTCTTGTACTTTGCCACTTCATTTCCTCGTTTGCTCTATGATAATTAATACGGCTACTAGAGGTCGCTGCCTAACAACAAACTACAAAATATGGGTCGTCATAAGCTGCTTGCACAATCAACCTATACGGTCGTTTTCTGGGTTTCAAGAAAAACGTATTTTCCCGTGAATGGCGCACGTTCGACTCGGCTACGTTTGGGAAAAATTCATGGTTTGGGTTAAAATAAGTACATTTGTTGTAATTTACGTACCTAAGTTAAGTACATCAGTATGGGTCGTTATAAGCCGCTTGCACAATTCAACCTATACGGTCGTTTTCTGGGTGAGGACGATATGGCATTGTTATGGTTTGAAATAACACAAACAAAAAATATTTTAATTCTAAATGATTATGATGACTTTTAATTCTAATTATTGAATTATAATACAAACAAAAAATGTAAGAACCACATAAGACAAATTCAATTTGATTGATTATTTTCACTTTATCGTTGGACTTCCATACCCACCTATTATATCTGCTATTATTCCAAGTGATCTTACCTCAGCATCTCCTTTGTTCTTGTACCAGATGAGGCGCAGCTTGGCGTTGGTTGCCATGGTGTAGTTGGTTCGGATGTAGCTGTAGAACAAGGCACATTTCACCCGAACAGGTTCCCCAGCCAGAACATGGTACTCCTTCAGATCCACCGACCAGTCTATGCATCCGTCCACTGTAAGGAGAGAAAAACAGACAGAGAAATATTGAGAATGTAGTGATATACAGTACATACTGGAGGCCATTATAGAGTGGAACGTCTCCAAATACAACTCCTCTTTAAATTGCAGGGGCGAGGAACATTGATGAAAACAGCGAACAGGGTTAGAAACTCAAATAGGTTAGGAAGCAAAACATGAACGATCATCAAAAAAACTTTATAGGCGATTCTTTATAAAGAAAACATGCTTGGCCAGGGAGAAGGAGTGACAGGAGAAAAAAATGAGATAGAAAAAGAGAGCATGAGTGACAGGGAGATTGTTTTGTTTCTTCAGTAATATTGTTCCCTACCTTCAAGGCAATAAAACATTGAATATGAAATTGAGAAAGAAAGAAAGTGTGTGCGCATGTTGTCTTCTATTAACGAGTTGGAGGGGGCAACAGCGCAAGAGAATAAAAGAGATACATACAGAAAATGTTATACTTTATGTATGTCAAAGTAGGGCTGGGCGATATGGCCTGAAAATAAAATCCCCGATTTTTTCAAAAAAAATCCGATTTAAGATTTAAATCAATTTTTTTCTCCCTCTACTTAAAATCAATCTGCAGATGACAAAGAAAATGTTCAAAACAAGTTTTATTTTGTTTTGACTCATACACACGCACACACATGGGGCATGTATACCATTATGATTATTCATGCCAATTTTGTGGAAATATAAATTGGTTTGAGTTTGTTTTTTTTTGGGGGGGGGGGGCTATATATTCAACAACAACAAAACGGATGCGTGAGATAAAGCTGTTTTCACACATACAGGTAATTCACTTCTCGTTCCTCGCTAAAAGTTCAAATCATTTTAACGTTATTGCGCAACCTTGCTATATTTTAACAGAAATTGTCTATGGAACGTGATTCAAAGGTATATTTTTAGTTTGAATTGTATAGTTTGCGCTCTGACAGCTTTTTGTTTGGCCACAGAGGTTGGTTTTGGGGGATTAAAGAAGTCCACATTGTTACTTTTATCTCCATTTTTAAATTTGTTTTCAAAGTTGTTGCTTTTTTCCGACCTTTTGTGACACTTTTGAAATTTTTGTCACCTTGTTTTTGACCTTTTGGACGCTTTTTACGATGTTTTTGATGTCAATTTGAATGTTTTCAGCACTTTACTAACCTAGCCGCTTTGTATGACAGAATTTTATATAGGCCTAACAAAATGTTCTGTATTTTAACTGTAGCTATACACATAATTTCCTTTTTTTAATTATGGGTAAAGTTTTTTTTTTGTTATTTTTACGGATTTATTTCTTAAGAGTGTGGGAGAGACGTGACAGTAGAGATTCAGAGAAATAAAGGAAGAGAGAGAGAAAAGAAGAAAGAGGGTGTTGCGATGTCGGGGTCAGACCCGATCAGCCGGAACGAACAGAAAACAAGTCGGAGATGGAAGACAAGTAAGAGCTGGTGAGATGTAGAGGTCAGGACGGAAAATGACAAGCAGCTTTCCCAAATGGACTTCCCTCCTTCCACCGCTACTCCCCTTTCTGTTCCGTCTCTTCTGTCTTTTATCTCTGTCCTTTTGGTCCTCTGACTTCGTTTCCCCCCTCTTATCGTCTGAGGCACAGATAGATGTGCTCCGTTTTAACTGAAGCCTTCAGGCGCTTTCCCTCTTAATTTCAGCTCTACCCTGCAGCAATAAATCCCCCCTGGATCTGTCATCTGGCCAAAAGATATACCTCCTCATTCTCACATTATCATTTTCCTCTTGGTTTTTTATTAAGCAATACTGGAAATAACCAGTGCACAAGGCATTATTTGGATATGAAGAGATAATGCAGTCTAAACAAAATCAAAGACTAATTCTAACAAAGCAAGAAAAAAAGAAAAAGAATTAGGGGATTAAGGAAAAAATTTTTTTTTTTTTTTAAAATTTAAATTTATTATTTTATAAATTATTTAAATAAAAAAAAAAAAAAAAAAAAAAAAAGAAAAGGTTTTGTTTTATTTTTTTTTTTTTTATTTTTTTTTTTTTTTTTTTTTTTTAAAATAAGCCCTTTTGGGGTTTAGGTGGGTGTTTTTGTCTACCAAATTTGTGAGAGTTAATCTGATACAAATTTATGAAAAGGAAATGTCAGGAAAAATTTTTTTTTTTTAATTTTTTTTTTTTTTTTTTTTTTTTTTTTTTTTTTTTTTTATTTGTTTAGGTTTGTTTGTAATTGAAAAAAAAAGAAGAAAATAAAAAAAAAGGAAATGTAGGAACATAGGCCCTAATTTTGGAAAGAAATCTTAGAAATGTGTGAACTGTGAGAACATAGGGCCTAATTTTGAAAAAAAATCTTAGAAATGTGGGAACATAGGGCTGAGGGAACATAGGTCCTAATTTTCAGTGAAAAAAAAATTCTTAGAAATGTGGGAACATAGGGCTGTGGGAACAGGCAACAATACAAACCCCAAGTCCAATGAAGTTGGGACGTTGTGTAAAATGTAAATAAAAACAGAATACAATGATTTGCAAATCATTTTCAACCTATATTCAATTGAATACACTACAAAGACAAGATATTTAATGTTCAAACTAATATTTTATTGTTTTTTTTTCAAATATTCACTCATTTTGAATTTGATGCCTGCAACACGTTCCAAAAAAGCTGGGACAGGGGCAACAAAAGACTGGGAAAGTTGAGGAATGCTAAAAAAAAAAACTCCTGTTTGGAACATTCCACAGGTGAATGGGTTAATTGGTCATGATTGGGTATAAAAGGAGCATCCACAAAAGGCTCAGTCGTTCACAAGCAAGGAGGGGGCCAGGTTCACCACTTTGTGAACATCTGTGTGAGCAAATAGTCCAACAGTTTAAGAACAATGTTCCTCAATGTACATTGCAAGGAACTGGACAAAGGACAAAAAGCAACATTGAATGCCCGTGACCTTCGATCCCTCAGGCGACACTCACTGAAAACCATTATTACCATGTGGGATCAGGAACACTTCGGTAAACCATTGTCAGTTAACACAGTTCGCCGCTACATCTACAAGTTAAAACTCTACCATGCAAAGCGAGAGCCATGTATCAACAGCACCCAGAAACGCCGCCAGCTCCTCTGGGCCCGAGCTCATCTGAGGGTTGGATGGACTGACGCAGGGTGGAAAAGTGTGCGGTGGTCTGACGAGTCCACATTTCAAATTCTTTTTAGAAATTACGGACGTCATGTCCTCCGGGCCAAAGAGGAAAAGGACCATCCAGATTGTTATCAGTGTTCAAAAGTTCAAAAGCCAGCTTGTGTGATGGTATCGGGGTGTGTTAGTGCCCATGGCAGGAGTAACTTACTCATCTGTGAAGGCACCGTTAATGCTGAAAGGTACATACAGGTTTTGGAGCAACATATGCTGCCATCCAAGCAATGTCTTTTTCAGGGACGTCCCTGCTAATTTCAGCAGGACAATGCCAAGCCACATTTTGGCAGGTACCAGACTGGCCTGCCTGCAGTCCAGACCTGTCTCCCATTGAAAATGTGTGGCAAGTATGAAGCGCAAAATACAACAACGGAGACCCTGGACTGTTGAGCAACTGAAGTCGTACATCAAGCAAGAATGGGAAAGAATTTCACCTACAAAGCTTCAACAATTAGTCCCCAGTTCCCAAATGCTTATGGAGTGTTGTTAAAAGGAAAGGTTATGTAACACAGTGTTAAACATGCTCCTGTCCCAGCTTTTTTAGAACGTTTTGCAGACATCAAATTCAAAATGACTACATATTTGCAAAAAAACAAAGTTTATCAGTTTGAACATTAAATATCTTGTCTTTGTAGTGAATATAATTCAGTTAAAAAAGGATTTGCAAATCATTGTATTCTGTTTTTATTTACGTTTTACACAACATCCCAACTTCATTGGAATTGGGTTTGTATAATTGTGTGTATATATATATATATATATATATATATATATATATATTACTTTTTAAAGTAATTAAAAGTTTTGAATGAATTCCAGGATACATATTTTGGTTATATATCACTGTCATGTGACCCAGATAATATAATAACACAGGTACACAGCCTATGAAGTAAACAACGCCTCTTTATTATCATAAAACATTTTTCTTACTGTATCCACCCTCATCATTTTTGTTATGAACGTGTATAGGGCCAAGTGCCAACAACTAGAATAGCTTTAGCTCAACAATAATCCGACCAATAATCCCTTATGTAATTAAAATTTGGCATGTCTAAAAAAACAACTACCATCAACAGTCATACCCCTAACATTGCCAATTAATCGCGGTTAAACAAAGAGACAATGAAAAAAAAAAAAAGGAATTATGTAATAATTGTTACAGGCCTAACTCAGTCAAACTAAAACCCACAGACAATCCACACACAGCTAATGCAGACTGATGTCCTTGGAGGATCAACATCCAAAAATCGTATTAGAAATCATACAGTGTACAAAGGGTGCTCCCTCTAACCGTTTGACTCAGTTTAGATTCTTTCCTTTTAAATAAATATATAAATGTTTTTATATTTCCTTTCTGGCAAAAGCCCCGCCCACTTCCTGTGCACATATGAATACAGATATTTATTTTACATAATCATTTAACGCTAGCTTTGCAGTCAACCCCTAGAGCAGGGATCTTAAACAGGGGGTCCGGGACCCCTAGGGGGTCCTCAGAGTCACTGCAGGGAAAATCATGCCAACAAGTATTAGGCTATTTGAGTAGCTTAGTATTCTATGCAAAAACATGTATCTATAAATGCTTCCCTAAAAGTTATTGTAGGACCAGATTAATATGCAACTTTATTTTATACACTATATGTAGTAAGTAGGGGGTCCCTGATCTGGTCCTTGGCTTAAAAAAACGTTGAAGACCCCTGCCCTAGAGAATACACCCTGATGTGGCTACGCCCATGTACAGTTTCTGCAACCCTAAAGTGCAGTCAGAAGTCAGATGTTCTACGCTGGATGTGGATTGTTACCGTGGCTACAGCTGTAAATCAACGTACACGTGTATAAGCACTCTGTAAAATGTGTCAAGTGTAATTTGTGTTGAGTTAAGTCACATCCAAAGATTTAAAGACTTCATTTGCATGAGTTTGTGGCGCAGATTTACGACCGCACACTTAATTGGTTACATTTATAGATTTAGCAATATGCATCAAGTCATACAGAGGCAGGAGGGATTTACTGTAGTATTAACGTACACATGCAGATGTATTGCACACACAATCACTCTTTCACGATCAAATGATGTAGTACTCAACACACATACTCACACACACACACACACACACAGTATTTAATCATTGACAAGGTTGCCAGATATTCAGAAGATTATCATCATAAAAATTCAAGGTGTGTGTTTGGAATGTGTGTTTGTTAAGTATGTGTGTGTGTGTGTGTGTGTGTGTGTGTGTGTGTGTGTGTGTGTGTGTGTGTGTGTGTTTGTAAGTGTAGAAAATTAAGTAAATTAATTAACAGAACAGTAAATGAATGAGCTGACACAAACTGAAGGTGTGAGTGCAGTCCATTCAACACCTAACACAGAGGATCACACACACACAACACACACACACACACACACACACACACACACACACACACACAAACAAACACACACACACACACACAAACAGGGCATCACATTAATAGAAAATCACATTAGTTTGGTCTACTGGACTAATGCCTTTTGTTTCAGACAATGTTCAACACAGGGGACACACACACACACACACACACACACACACACACACACACACACACACACACACACACACACACACACACACACACACACACACACACACACGGGCCATATGTAGCTGCAGGTCATAACCAAAGCAAACTCCCTATAATTCATTTATCGCTGCTTCTGCTCGTGCATGCTGTGTATTAATCTGTGCAGGTGAGTGTAAGTGCATGAGTGGGAGTGTGTATATAAGCCTGTCGTATGTGTGTGCGTAGGGTAGAGTGCAGCTGCGTGTGTCTGTAGACATATTAAATGTGTGGGCGAGGTGTTAGCATGGCCAGATATATCATTCCCGTCAGCTCTATTTGCATATGGATGTTCCCAAACGGCAGAATGAAAATAACCCTGGATAAATGGCAAAGTTTCAGAGTTTGAAAAAGCGCAGAGACTTTTTTGGGCAAAACACATTCAGACAGAGTCGCAAACCTAAATATGGGGCTATACTACTTCTTTTGTTTGGCTGACAATTTCATCATCAAGGTTTCTCTAAAAATGTATCTAAAGTATAATAAAAATGCTTAGAATAAAACTGTTCTTCACCTTCTCTGCTATTCTGATCTCTGACGAGACCTATAGTATACATATACAGGGTTGGAATGATTACTTTAAAAATTTATTCCGATAAAATTACTTACTACCTGTTAAGACATGTAGTCAGTAACATAATCCAAGTATCACAATAATAAAGTAATGTAACTGGATAACCTTTCGTTATTTTTGGATTACAATATCGGTTTGTAATGGTACTTGTAATCATACCGAACTGTTTGGGTACAGGACGTTCAGATCAGTATGCGACATTGGTTTGGCACGCCCGAACACGCCAAAATAGTCTGTTTATGTTGAGTACTCACACTCGTGGAACAGAAGTCTGAAGCTGGAGTTTTACCCAGAAGTCTTGGCAGCGCACTAGTTGTTGTCTATCAGCTGTAGCATGCTAGTCGACTTAGCCCGGTTAGCCGGTTTCGTCAAGCTCAATGGACACCAATTAGTTTCAAACTGTATGCCGAAAATATTCAGCTAAAGCCAGGTCTGTCTGTGGAAACATTCAAACATTGAATTTACAACGGTGTAATGTTGATAGTTGATAAGTGGAATGAAACAAAAACTGACTGGAAGCCTGCCACTGCAAATTTGGACCAAGTCAAACTAATAACTAATGCTATACATCGCTGCATACAGTTTTTGGATCAATTGATCAATCAATCAATCAACTAACATTAATTTACATAGCGCTTTACGGCAACCAGCAGGTATCCATAGTGCTTTACATCAAGGGCCAAGAATATAACAACAAAACATACAATAAAAAGAATAATATAATATATAATAGGAGGAGAGGGAAAATGTCACACCGCTATTATGTATTAAATGCTATTCTTAATAAATACGTTTTGAGTTTGGATCTTAAAAAGAGCTACATCTGTAATAGTGCAAATCTCAGGGGGTAACTTGCTCCAAAGTCTCGGGGCAGCAACTGCGAAGGCGCGATAACCCCACAGTTTGTACCTCGACTGTGGGTCTTCTAAAACCAGTTGATTGGATGACCACATTGACCTATTGTGTTCGCGCAGGGTTAAAATCTCGGAAAATGTATGACTAAGTTGACATTTAAATATGTTACTGGGTCAAAATAACTACATAACTAGCGCCAAAGTCTCGGGGCAGCAACTGCGAAAGCGCGATCACCCCACAGTTTGTACCTCGACCGTGGGTCTTCTAAAACCAGTTGATTGGATGACCGCATTGACCTATTGTGTTCGCGAAGGGTTAAAATCTCAGACAAATTGATGACGAAACTGAAATTTAAATATGCTACTGGGTCAAAATAACTACATACTGGTGTGGCTGAATAACCCTGTGGAAATAATATAAATAATGAAAATTGGGTCAAAATAACCTTGTTTTGGGTGTGATTGGTGACCCAGTGGTTTTTATGCACATAGATTACATTACAAATGCGGGTGAATTTTGCAATTGGCGGGTAACACTGTCAATCTACCAGCCACTTTGGCGGGTAGCCAATGAGAATTGAGTGATTCAGATGCATAACTATCGGTAAGCAGAGTACGCGGTTGCTTACGGGCCTGGTCCAATCAGGGGCCCGCATCACTGGAAGACATTGATTGACACCCGGGACTCCCTATCGAGCAGCCACTGACCAAGCGGGAGGGCAAACGGGTCAAATTAATTTCCTTGTTTCTGTTATGAAGACGAGACGTGTGTGTGACTCGAACATCTCACATTTACCAACAAAACGTTCAGCGAAAGACCATCAAAACACTTCAGACCGTCTTGCCAACATGTAGACATTGTAACGTCAATGTACGCTGGAACGATCGGTAAAGTCTCTGAAAGTTGCTGCTGTTTCATCTTGTCAGCTGTCTGCAGCGGGCGGGCCTGTTGCTCCGTTTCCCCCGCGACTGACACGCACACACACACATACATACACAAATACACACAATCACACACGGTGGATGCAGGAAAAAATGCAGATGACACTTACAGCATGACCTAAATTGAGGACAGCTACTTTATTGTAAGTGCAATGATAAGTTAAAGTCCAATATGAAACCATATGAATGTGAGTCCCAGCCCAGGTTAGGAAATTAACTAACAATGTAAAGATCAACAAGCCACTGACAGATATGTTCATATTTGATTCATTCAATAAATTATTATTTTGTGTCTTAATTCCACCAGCCGTTTTCATATTATACCAACATCATCATCCTGAGCCTTTTTGGTAAGGTTCCTAGAAAATCTCAGCCCAGAGTAATTAATTAATAGTACTAATTATTTTTCTCCCCGAAACAAGTTTCCTTTTTATTCATTTTTTTATTTTTAAGAACTATACAAAAAAAGTGTTATGGTCCACCTTCACCAGTGTTTTGTTGTTGTTGTGGTGCGTGTAGGCTACTCCTGATTTTGTCAGTCCTCTCATCTCTTATATGCAGTGGCGTAACGAGCCAACACCGGACCCCTATGCAGTATTATCAAGGCTGGCCCCCCCTATTACAGCACATGATGACGGCGCAATGTCCACGAGTAGGCTACCATGAATAGGAAAGGACAGGATCATAGAGACACAGCAAGTCCTGTTTTTCACCTTTTATGAGGCAAAAAAAAAAAAAACTGGCTGGTAAAAAGTAACTTTGGCAGGTGGATTTAAAAATCCACCTGCCAAAGTGGCTGGTGGTCAAAAAAGTTAACTTAGTGCCCTGATTTCATTCAGTTGACGCTTTTATCCAAAGCAATTTCCAATAACAGCACTCCACCATGCCGGTACAATCCCACAACAACAACACCAGTCATGTAAGTGAAGTACATTAGCTTCAAATAAGCCAAACTCCAAAGTGCCACATGTAAGTGCAACATTGGGTTCGGTGCAAGATTGACCCAAATTGGGTTAAAATTGACCCAGTCCTTTTTGGATGTAGCAAATGACTGGTTCTCCAGAATAAATGGAGTATGGAAATGAGAATAACTAAAAACTAAAAACAGAAATCCGTATAAAATTTTTAAAAGTGGTAACAGTATATTATAGTGGCGCTTGGAGTGGCTTAAACATTGTAAGAGGAGATACATTATGAAATCTTGAGCTCCATAGGGTTTAATGTAGTTGAAATTTGTATTTGTATAAAATAAAAGTATATGTATAAGAGATAAAATGATTTATTTTTGCATACTTTGTAACAAATTGACATAGCATAGCGATTTTATTCTTACTTCACACATTTTGCTTTATTGCACTACCTTTGTGGTGAAACTCAACCATTCATTGCTATATAGTTCAGTCCTTTCACATGCTTTCAGCAAGTATTCGTGTGACAAAGTGGGTGAGATTCCCTGCACTCTCCACGTCGTCCCTTGTGCTTGTGTACATTCATGTGTCCACGTTTATTTCACACATTGCTCTTGTCATTTTCATACTGTATTCATTTTGCCATCATTTTACAATTGCTTTTGCTTTTGTGCAACATGTACTAGGTTCTCCAGTCAGTGCCCCTGATCAAGGCACTGGCTCAGATCTGGAGTTGGTCCCTGGTCCCTGGGCGCTGTGATTGGCTGCCCACTGCTCCCTCGAGGGATGGGTTAAATGCAGAGAATGAATTTCGCTACATGTATGTGTATGTGACAATAAAGTACCTTTACCTTTAGCACTTACTATCAAGGGTTAGTTTGTGTTAAAATGGTTACATTTGTACATCGAGTACTGGTTTAATTGACAGCAAACACATTACCACAGCTCACAGTCGTGGCTCCTTTGTCTGGTCCACCATTCAGGAATGTTTGGGGACGAGCCGCCGAGCATGTCCTGTGTATTTATTGTGCTGATGATGTCATCACTGACATCACTGGACCAACTGATGGGTGTTTAGAGATATTTCATGTGTTTGTTTGATGCATTTGATGGGTAATTGGGGAAGTTACGTAAAGTGAATTTGCTTGTGTAGATCATGGATGTATCGTAAAACCGGTGTAGATTCGAACCCCTTCCCTTAAGCACGTCACGCGGTATGGACGGGCAGCGAGGCTTCGGACGCCATCAACGACGTCATTTGTCTAACACGATACAAGCCTCGATACGCGCTTCGCGGAAAACTTCCAGGATCTCTCGACACACACGCAGACGCCTGGGCACAGAACATTACATCACTAATAGGTAGATTTTTCCTTTTGATAGTTTTAAGTTTGTTTTTATTTTGAAGGTCTCATATTATCTGTTTATACGTTACGCCCGAAGGCGATTACATTGTATCCGTTTCCAGCAAAACAGACCGAAAGCAGAAAATGCAGAAAATCCATGTTATCTACTTCTTTACAAATGAAATAAATGTCAGACTGACTGACTGACATGTGATGTGCATTCTTCTTAGAAAACTATCAGTTTTTAGAAATGTCTCATGATATATTGTCTCTAGAAGTGTATTATTAAACTTCATTTTTTGTTACAGAAGGGAAAGAAAATCGCAATACTCAAAACTATTGAATCCTTATAAATCTACAATCACAATAAATGAAAATCGCAATAGAATATCATCCTAATTAAATCATCCGCGAAACCGAAACATCTATTCAAACTAATCGACCAATGCTGATTACCAAGACACATGAATAAATAGCCACAAATATAACATAATACAACATATACATAATATAACAAAAACAACATAAAACTCTACATGTAATCCACAATGAAATAACATATAAAAGCATTTATGAACGTTGAGTTTGTGTGGGTGGTCGCTCTACTAACAGTTGTTAGCTCACATTAATGTTCGTGGGAACAAACTTTTGTACATAAAAGTTTACCTTAAAGACTACACAATAGATGAAATGAATATAGTTTAACAGTGGTATTGAAAATAATAAGCATATATGTTTTATTGTATTTAATAGCTGGAGGACTGTGAGTTATGCAGTTTGTGCAGGATGCAGCATATTTAGCTCAGGCCTGTCTCTCAAACGTAAAGCCCTTCAGAGCCGTCTGCCTGTCTGCACACCTCCCACAATCCCCTGCAATACCCGCTACAGCTGCTGCCATAATAATAGCTTGACCTGACCCACACACACACGCACACACACACACACACACACACACACACACACACACACACACACACACACACACACACACACACACACACACACACACACACACACACACACACACACAAACACACACACAGGTAATGATCCCGACATTCACAAACAGGTACAAACACGCACACTCACAGAAAAAAAAGAAATGAAGTCAGACACACACACACGCGCAGGAACGGGGCACACAGACCAAAATGACACAGCGAGTACACAACACACACACACACACACACACACACACACACACACACACAACGTCTATCACCACTGCAGGGCAATTTACACCCAGGTGAGAGGGAGAAGACTAGAGGGAAAGAAAAAAAACAAAAGAGAGATGAAAGAAGGTGAAAGAACAAGATTTGAATGAGTGTGTGAGAGAGAGAGAAAGTACCTGCCATTTGGCCCGGTGTTTTGTGCTGATGTTCAATTTCAGCACACAGCCGACTTGATGGTTACTTCTTTTCTCTGGACACATTTTATGAGAGAACATAGGCTTTAGCCAAGATAGAGCTTTGTATATGTGGCGAGAGGACATACTGTATGTGTGTGTGCGTGTGTGTGTGTGTAAAAGAGAGAGAACAAGAAAAGTCGTGAGAAAGAGAGGGACAGAGTGTGTTTGCCATTTTCAAAATGACTCCTCAAAAATGAGTTGCTCCAACCAGTGGAATCAACACTACACACACACACACACACACACACACACACACACACACACACATACACACATACACACACAAACACACACACAAACACACACGCACACTTGCCAAAGCAATCTATTTTGTGAGCTGTATGAATATGATAATGCATGTGTGGGTTATGGCCTTCCTTCAGTTCTATGGAGTTACAGCAGCATCTATCAGCGTACAAGGCTTGTATTGGCACACACACACACACACACACACACACACACACACACAAAACACATATAACCCACAGCCACGGTAAAAACACACACATTCACACACAAGCGCCAGCGCTGAATAAATCGAGTTGACCACAATCTGCCCTTTCTCTAATGCTACCAAACAGGCTGAAATGTATTCACCCTCACACACACACACACACACACACACACACACACACACACAACACAGTAGTGACTAGTCTTTCAAACAACCCACATTGTTGAACAAAAGAAAGAAATAAGTGACATTTATTAAAAACAACACTACTGCTGCTGCATACACACTGGCAGCCACACAATGTCAAACTGAAGTTGTATCTGTCCACAATCACCTTGGATACATGCTGGAAGGAATAATAATAAAAATCACGTTGAATGATTTGGTGTAAGTTCAGTACGACACTATCATATTTTCAGGATCAGGTTTGTAGGACTTCTTCTTGAATTTTCATTCTAGTGTAATTGTTTACTTCCGTTTAACTGATTTAACTGGGCTGGAGACATACAGAATTAGTTTCCTCTAAGAGGAAGCTTCTGTGGCAGAGAAGCTCTGGACTTCTCCATCACTAAATGGCCTAAGTGCACTGGAACAGAGTGGACTATCTTAAAGAGGAAGAAAATATGTGATTTGATTGGTCAGGCTGGAGGCCAGGCTAGTAACTGTACCATTTCCAACTGTGTTACAGTTCTGCCATGTGTCTCTTGAAAACATCCGCTGAGCTTGTGCCATGTGCAGTTGATTCATGGAAATAAACCTCAGCGTGTCAGCCTGGCCTGGAAATTGTGAAAGCTATTTAAATTGTTTTTTTGTAAATCAAGTCACAGAACAGAAAGACATGCATGTGCAAGTGAAGATCATGCAGAAAAAGAGGAAATGTAAAGGATGAGGGAGTAGTTTTGATCAAAAGTACTTAATGACAAGTAATGAGTCCCATTTCCCTGGGGAGGAGAACACATTGGCCTTCCTATTAACCATAATAACTCCTGAAGAGGTGTGTATATACACATATATATATATATATATATATATATATATATATATATATATATATATATATATATATATATATATGGATGAATGGACAGATGGACAGAAGGAAGATGGAAAGGAGGCACAAAGGAGGCACGTGTGGATGAGGAAAAGAGAATCATATCAGGAGAGATAATGGGAAAGAATGTGTTCCCTCATTGAGTGACTGCTCATTGACTAATGAGAGCGTGAACAAAGGAGCAAGATGAGGAGAGGAAGATAAGAGAAAGTTGTTTGCGTCATTAAAAACATAAATGAATCAATGTCAAATTAAATGTGGTACCATTACACTAATAAATGACATAATGGAGGAGATGAATCTAGACCGAACCAATTATACAGCATGGGAGGACACAAATACAACCACATCAATAAGAGATTTTTATTTATTTTTTCCAAATAAAGGAATGATGGAAATGGTGAGATGACAGAAATGAAATGAATTGTGGGATAGTAGAAAGATCTGTATCAATCACCTCCATTCAACATGTAATGTGTACTGTAATGTCCATGTTTTTTTTTTTTACTTTATTGTCCATATATTTTTTTGTAAATGAAGGACTCTATTGTTCATATTGCATTTGTCTTGTTTTATCAACCTTTTCCTTTGTTGATCATTAAACCTGAATCTAATCTGGCTTGCTGGACAGGTTTATATGTAGAAGAGCGATGATATATTTTTTAATGTTTATTCAGATAATGATTGTTTTTATTTCTTGAACTCTCAGGGTTACTGTAATGTAATTTTTTTTATCAGGATTATGATCTTCTGCAGGATTAGGAAAGTGTGTGTGTGCCTGCATACTTCAAAATAAGGACAAAAGGGACAGCGGCGGTTGCTTGCTCAAACAAACTATGGGTTTGTATTCCCGACGCACGTCATCTTGTGGTCAGGTGATTAATGACTGCTGTCTCTGAATATGAAAAGTGGAGGGAGTGTGACTTGGGGGGGGGGGGAGTATCTCAAGGGTGTGGGTCACTGACTGACACAAACGGCGTCAGTACGATAACTTTTTGTTTGTCTTCTACCTCGTCTAATTGTACCGTAAGAAGGTGTTTGAAAAATGATGCTTAGAATGGTTTTGCTTCAGTTTCTTTGTTAAACCATTTGCATCCAAGCTGATGTTTTAGTATTTCTGTTTTAGTATTTCTGTCTTTCATGTGTTAATCATGAAAGCTGAGTGACCTTGCAAAGAGCACAAGATGTACAGTATCCCTGAGGGCAGAGCGCATAATGTGGAGGAGATACCGGTCCCGACCAGAGATAAGAAGAACGCTACTGATTGCATGAACCGAATAACTAACGTGACTCCCAACTCCTTTAAAAGACACTGTTGTGAACAATCTTCAGTCACTTTCTGTACTTATGCTGATAGTGCTGTAAACTGACTCTACTTACTGCAAGTAAACAGACTTTTAAGAGAACTCCGCGGTGATTTGTCCATTCTTTGATGAATAATTATCCTAACAGAAGGTAATCAGTGTGGAACTATCCTTACAAAATAACTCAAATTCTCAGGCAAAAATACTGCTTTTGACAAAAAAAAAACACAGGACTTTTACTAGTAAAGAGTTTCACCCAGGAAATGCGTGTTTCTTGGGGGGGGTTTAATCCAAACCACCATCTTTTCCCCAGTTTTAACTAATCTTAACCATAGACTGTATAATATTAATGGACAGCGCAGCGCGTGTGTGACGTCACCCGTTGGTTTGTGGAGATCTGCTATCCATCGTCGAGTTTGCCGTTACGGGCGCGGCCATCCTGGTTGCAGATGTGACGAATTTTAGACAAGAGGGAGGAGTGAGGGAGGAGCCCTTACACTCTATGTTACACACTTTCACTGGCAATCACATCATAGCCACGCCCTAAAACACCCCCTTCTTTATCGCCGATTTTAAAATCAACGAGACCATAATTCAAAAAATGAACATCATTCTGTGTTGCAGAAGACTTAAAGCTAGCGATTGAGACCATAAACTCATTATGAAAATGTTTACTGAGGTAATAAATCAAGTGAGAAGTGGGTCATTTTCTCGTAGACTTCTACAGAAACCGAAGCACGTGTCGCCCCCTGCTGGAATTCAGATAGAATGCAGCTTTAAGGCACTTCCGCATTTGCATCACTTCGCCGAACCGGATGCGTTGTCCATTAATATTATAAATTCTATGATCTTAACTTATATTTTGTGGACTAAGTTTAACTGCAATCTCCGCCGAAACGAGCAGCAGCTCACGGTGCTCTGTACCCGGCTCAAAGTCACCCATTGTCGGCTAAACACACCTACTAACTGCCGCTGATACGGCCGAGCTGTGACGGAGGTTCGTAGCCCGCGTCGCAAAGCTCTGTAGCGGCTGCAACACAACTAGCAACTGCCGCTCGGCGTCATGGAGCTCGTAGCCAGCCGCCGTCACGTGACCACCCGGGCGTCACATGACCACCCGGGCGTCACATGACCAGCAGGCGGTCTCCTAATTTTGTCATTACGGCGTTTGTTATTCACGCTTAAAGTCTCCTTTACAGTCGGGACTCTTGACGTCACTTTTGACACTCTGGGTCGTCATGTTTATAAAATGTGCATTTCTGTGACACGCGGGAAAAGAACAGGACACACACACACACACACACACACACACACACACGTTCCGTACATACGCTGAAGGGTGCTTTTTTGCATCGTATCTGATGCTGAGAGACACTGACCAAGTATTTTATGAGGTGGGAGTGAGAACGGGTTGACCATTCATAAGTATTCATGCAAAAATAACCACATTTGAAAAAATACTCTATTTCGCTCATGATATGTCTCAAGGGATAGAACCATATGGACATGGATAAAAACTTGATTTTCATTGGAGGGGGTGGATCTTAAGAATCCCTTATATATATCAGCATTACAGTGGTATTATCACAGAATCTTTTCTTATTTTTTTAACCTGTTTTGGAATTTCTGACTTGGTTACTTGCTGGAGGGAGTAGCATGTCCAGAAGGAGACAATGAGACAGACATCAGTTCACGACATCATACCGGTAACCACTGCTCATATTGTCCCATATTTAGGTATAAGTGGCTTGTTTAAAATAGACACAAAAGCTGATTTTATGTGTGTGTGTGTGTGTGTGTGTGTGTGTGCGTGCGTGCATGCGTGAGTGTGTGTGTATATATCGGTGACATGATATCACTGTTGTAGATTCTAAATGTGATAATGTCCCAACAGAAGTGTCAGAGTTATGATTCCATTTTTCTCAACAATAAAAACGCCAAAGCATCTTCCTCCAAACAGGCAAAGCTGCACAGGCGAAAAATGATTTCATCACACTGACAGACGTTTCCTTTTGTTTGAAGAAAAATAGATTTTAAGATTCAACACTTGATTAAACAACTCGCCACGGTGGAAATGTTTCCAATTCTCTATCAAAAGGACAGGCACAAGAAAATTCAACTTGGATGGATTTCGGAAATTCGCCTCTGAGCCGAACCAAACAACTTTCAAGCTTTGAATGCATTGTCCTCTGTCAAACTGCTGCTTTGTGCTGCTACGTGTGTGTGTGTGTGTGTATTTATATATTCATATACATACGCGTCTCCTACCCACTCCATTTGTCACTTTGTCGATGGAGCGTGCGTCACAGTCACTCCCGCATTTGTCAGTTCTCTAGTGTGTTACGCGTGCACACACACACACACACACACACACACACACACACACACACACACACACACACACACACACACACACACACCGGGTGCCCTTTGCTTTCTTCCTGTCCGTCATTAATAAAGAGAAGTAGTTGCACACCTGTTCACTGACAGCACCCTACAGAGAGAGAGAGGGAGAGCTGGGTAGAAGTGCAAGAGAGTGTGACAAAGGTAAATCTTGACAAAAGTAAAGGGGGAGTGTGATTACTGCAGTGATGGAGTACTGGAGTCCTGGACTCGGACTTGAGTCCGACTCTAGCAGCTATTCTCTGGACCCGTGACTGGACTTGGATTTGTGCACTCACGACTAGGACTTGAGAATTGATGAAATCGGACTCCAGCATTCATGAAATAGGACTCGGAAGTTGGATGAAGTTTCTGACTACTTTTATGTGTAACAGGCAGTGATGGAGTACTCCAGTCTTGGACTAGGACTCGAGTCGCTCCTGAATCAACTTGGACTCTAACTCAGTTAATGGTGACTCGACTCAGACTCTTCTTTGGTGACTCTCTATAATTTATTTCTTTAAAACCTTATTTAAGGCCCCCTATGTTTACAGTCTGAGTTCAATTTACACTACAATCTCTCTATGCGGTGTCCTCTTGCTGTCCAGTCATCACTATCTGAATTAACGTTTTTCTAAGCTCATTTGGAATTAGTTTTTACCGTGTGCTCACAGAAATAAGCTTTAGGTGCAAAAGAGAGTCCTTGTGAAATTCTTTTGCCCCAGTTTTCCAGACGCTGTGCGAAACCATCGCATTGCTGGTGTGTCTGCAGACGCTACTCAAGAACTGCAAAAAGTACTTTGACCTTTTCCAAATGTTTCATTATTTTCTTTTACAGCTAACTTTCTTTTTTAAAGTGACTCTAGAATTGTACATCTATCAAAGGTAAGGCACTTCCATGCTCTTTTCAGTCAAAAATGCAATTCAAACATTATCTACAGTACAAAGGAAAATCAATCATGCCTTCACACAACTTTTGCTCTTTTGGTTCACCAACCAGTGGCTGTTTTTGGCAAGAAAAAACAAATAACAAACTCGGATACGCAGGCTGTAGGTAACCAAATGCCCAGCACCAAACAGCTGACATAAAGTTAGCAACTATGAACATAGTGGAACATTTAGCAGCACCAAAGAGCCAGATATCTCCCTCAGGAGTTGGCGGAGACCTGGGGTTGATGCGTAAGCTGCAAAAGTAAAGTCAAAACATCTCGATTGCCCCCTGGTGGCTGGCTGCAGTATAGGTCATAAACCCTGCCCCCCTCCATGTTAGCGGATAGGACATGGGCCAAAATAAAAAAAAAATCAAAGCACATGTCAAATATGTTTTTCCCAAAGATGGTTTCTGTCATGTACCGTCACTGTATGTTAATTCTTTCTGGTAAGATTGGTTTTTATGAGTTATGTGATGCTATATAAAGAGGATGAAACGCCATAATTGACAGCTGTGATTGACTCGCCATTGGTCAAGCGAGTGTATGGGCGGAACTTCAACGCTGCAGCTCCGATCCACTGCGCCAACTCTGGCTCCAAAATTACAAGATGGCAGCGCCCGTATCCGGGATATTTTGGCCTCCACTTTTGTACAGTGGGAGGAAGTCAATGGTGGAGACCAAAACAGAGCTAAAAAAAGAGTGCGCATATTGGACTTATAATCGTTGGCGGACCACAAACACGAGTGAATAACATTGCTCCCTGCTCGTTGTGTGTTTGTTTTCCAGAGCTCTCAGCTTGCTGCACAAGTGTGGTATCAAGCCACAGAGCAAAATTGCAAATTAGGTTTAAAAATCCATCACTTGATAACATTACCCTCCAACTCCCCGTTGTCCTCCGGCAGCGCCAGTGCTCCCTCTTACACGCCAGGTGCCAAATATCACAGATCTGTCTGACGTGGTCCTGTCACGTTTAATAAAACCGCTACTGAACATTTTTGTCATGGAGACTCACGTCTGAGTAACAAAAATCCCATTTCGTTAACAGTTAGATGAAGCCAGCGGGTTCCATGGCTGAAAGGAGACAGAGGCCTGGGAGACTTTGAGTTTGATGACTGTAAAGATTCCTGATCTTGTATTATTATTAATATTTTCATGTTATTGCTGATATCCATCAGTTATGTTCTTGCAGTTGTTAAACATTGCCGAAATGGTTGTTGCATTAACACTAATATTAACATGTTTTATTGTTTGCATCCTTGCAGGTTAAAAGTTGCAAAGAAACTCCCGCACACTGTCTAACTTTTAATATATATATATATATATATATATATATATATATATATATATATATATATATATATATATATATATATATATATATCAAGTTTAATAGTAGGCAACGTTTTGGTACTAGACCATCTTTAGGCTTTATTGTTTTTATATATATATATATATATACTGTATATATTATATATTTTTTGCAAGTTAGACAGTGTGCAGGGTTTCTGTGCCACTTTTGACCTGCTTGTTCCCCTCTGATGCACCTATCTCACGTTTTAGATGTGCAAATAAATTTTCTTTACTAAATTGTTTGCATCTTAAAAACTGTACTCTTCCCTGTTGTACTATGTGCTTTAGCAATACTCTGTCTCAATATGGTCACGTAAATAAAGCCTCTTTGAATTTGAGTTTGAGAGAAATACAGAGAGATGGTATTGTGTTCTGTCTGAATATTGGGACAAATTGTATTTTGTTGCTTTGGCAACATTGTAATTGGAACTTCCATGCCAATAAAGCCCCTTTGAATTTAGATTTGACTTTGAAAAAACAACAGGGAGAATGAAGACCTTTTTCTAACACACCCAACACCTTCATGACAGCAAGAGAGAGAGAGAGAGAGAGAGAGAGAGAGAGAGAGAGAGAGATGGAGAGTGACTATATGTAAAGCCAGAATAATGTGGTACTCACATACACCTGTTGCATGCTGATGAGCAATATGATCAATATACGTCTCAATAGAGTCATGCTAATAAAACCTTTTTGAATTTGAGAGAGACAGAGAGAGAGAAAGAGATATTGGGTTCTGCCCGAATATTTGGACAAATTGTATTTTGATGCTTTGGCCGCATTGTTATTGATACTGTCATGCCAATAAAGTCTCTTTGAATTTGAATTTAAATTGGACTTTGAAAAAACAACAGAGAGAACGAAGACCTTTTTCTAAGACACTTTTCCAACACATGCCACACATTTATAACAACAAAAAGAGAGAGAGAGAGAGAGAGAGAGAGAGAGAGAGAGAGAGAGAGAGAGAGGAGAGAGAGAGAGAGGGAGAGAGAGACATGGAGAGTGACTGTATGTAAAGCCAGCAGAATAATGTAGTACTCCTACATGACAGTCTCCTGGCAGCTTCACTTTCATCCTCCCTCTATCTTTCTGCTCCTCTTTCAGTTCTCTGTGTCGCCCTCTCGCTCCACCCACTGTCTAGAAGAAAATCTCAGGAGCAGCACAACTCGTTTCACTTGCGTGAAGAAGGTTCGGCAGGCAGTAAAGTTTACCGACGGCGTGTTATTGTGCAGTGCCCCCCCGTCTTCCTGAAGGTGTATTTAAACTCATGCTTGAGGCGTTACATTTCGCCAAACCTTTAAAGTGCTCATATTATGCTTTTTCCCCTTTCCTTTATTGGGTTATATATCTTTTTTGTGCATGTTATAGGTTAACAAAGTGAAAAAGCCCAAAGTGCACCCCAAAGGGACTTCCCATCTCCAACAGAAAACACTGTTCACAAACTGCTCCATTGTAGTCCAGCCTTTACTTCAGAGACAAACGTGGTCACTTTGTAACACACGTTATAATACTCGCCTAGCTGCTAGCGTGGCACGCCCTCATACTCTGCTTCTGACTGGCTAGTAGTCCTTACCTAGCTACCACGCATGTTACATTACATGTCATTTAGCTTACGCTTTTATCCAAAGCGACTTACAATTGCTATATATATATATATATATATATATATATATATAATATTTTTTTTCCTCTCTTGGGTTAATATATATATTATTTTTTTTTTTTTTTTAAATTCCCTTTTTAAGCAATAGTTTTAAGTAAGTCTTGCTCAGGGACACATTGGTTGATGTATCGCAGAGGGACTCGAACCGGGGTCTCCCACACCAAAGGCATGTGTCACATCCACTGCACCATCACCACCTGCGTGGGCGACTCCCAACAAACATGGAACAGAAGTGAGATGCCTCACTCTGAGAGCTCAACCCACAGGGAGAAAAGAGGAGGTGCAGCAATTTAAGATTAAACCATGTAAACCTATTCTGATATAACCTCTAAATAGAATTATGAACCTGACAGATAGGGAGGCTGAGAGACACAGAGAGAAAGAGAGAAGGGGGGGGGGATACAAAGCGACGATGGAGAACGAGCGGTAGGTAGGTACAGTCGGTGGTGGAATTTCCGGGAAACACCATGTTGTGGTATAATGAGACTAAGGGAAAGCTTAGACAACATCAGGTTCATTCTTAGGTCACAGGTCAGGGGACGAGAATATTCGGCCAGACTCTAATA
Organism: Perca fluviatilis; assembly: GCF_010015445.1. Classification (NCBI taxonomy): domain Eukaryota; kingdom Metazoa; phylum Chordata; class Actinopteri; order Perciformes; family Percidae; genus Perca; species Perca fluviatilis. Next base: position 5,015,324 of record NC_053121.1, read on the forward strand.
ACCAGACCTGTTCAAGGATAATTATGTGTGTCCCTCTTCAGATTCAAGGGAGTGTAGACAGCTGCATGATAAGGGAATGTCTTGTCTTAGGACTGTCTCCTTTTGGAGGTCGGTGGGCCTGCCACACAAACTTTCCAGAGCGAGACATAGGCTGTACTAGGCTTTAGCATCTGTGTTTAGACACCTGCAATACCTTATTTTACCTTAAAGTGCTCATATTATGCTCGTCTTCAGGTTCATAATTGTATTTAGAGGTTGTACCAGAATAAGTTTACATGGTTTAATAAAAAATAAAAAAATATTTTTGTTGTACTGCATGTTGCTGCAGCTCCTCTTTTCACCCTGTGTGTTGAGCTCTCTGTTTTCGCTACAGCGTGAGGCATCTCACTTCTGTTCCATCTTTGTTGGGAGTCGCACATGCGCAGTAGCTAGGTAAGGACTACTAGCCAGTCAGAAGCAGATTATGAGGGCGTGCCCTGACAGTAGCTAGGTAAGGACTACTAGCCAGTCAGAAGCAGAGTATGAGGGCGTGCCCTGACAGTAGCTGTAGCTATTTGGATGGCTATTATAAAAGTGCTATATATAAAACTATTGCTTATAATAATTAGTTAGTGATTAATATGCATGTTTATATTTTTGTTCAGTGTAATTTGGCCACATTAAACCTGTTTTTGGCGATCTATACAAGAGACAATTATTTGATTATTTCTTCACTGATAATAGCCATCCAAATAATGCTTATAGATGCTTTACAACGTCTTAATTAACTGTTAAAAAGGTATTACATTCAACTGAATATATGCAACATGATATTCATGAACAATTTCTAAATCATCAACAAATGCTTAATATATAAAATGTTATGATTTGGGCAACAATAAACTATTTAAATGAATTATAACATGACTAATAATTAGTAAGCATTATAAAACATAGCTATTGTTTGTTAACAGTAAAATAACTATCAACTTAAGTTCAATTAACTATTAATTTGGCGTTTATTAGCGATGGTTCTTATGAAGTGTTACCCAATGTTACATTTTTTAACTGATGCCCATGACCCTTTGTTCTTATCTGGCAGCACTATGTGAAGTTTCCACAATTTTCAATCTCAGTCTAATCCTTAAACAGAGCTGCAGTGGACTGAGTAATCACCTCTGAGGACACGGTGCCTTTTACTCTCCACATAAAAGTTCAGAGTGAAGGCCACAGGACTTATTTTCATGGCACAAAGAGATGAAGAATGTATGAGAGAGAGAAGAATGTATGAGAGAGAGAGAGAGAGAGAGAGGACGGAAATAGAGAGAAAAGAGGTACGTTGAGCAAGGCCAGACAACATAAAGGTCTTTTGAGCAGTGGAAGTTGGAATCTGCAATTTGTGCCTGTGTGTGCTTCTAGATCAAGCCGTTCTCACTCTCAACTCGTGGGTGGCTTAAGGCTCGGAGGTAGAGCGGTGGCCCCATAACCGCAAGCTTGGCGGTCTAAACCGAGGCTCCTTCCGCCACACGTCAAAATGTCCCTGAGCAAGACACTGTTGCTCGCTGGGTGGTATGTAGCTGTCCACTGCTCCTAATACTAGGATACGGTGGCCGACAGGGGCAAACGCCCTGCAACTTCAGAAAACACATGCAAATAGACAAAACACAAGCAAATTAAGAAAACAACTTCATTAATTTGACAACACATGTGCAGCATTCAGCAAACGCGCTGCATATACACACAACACAACCAAATATAAAACGCGCTGCATTTAAAAAACGATGCAAAAAGAAAAGCAAACCCCGAAAAAAGAAGCGATGCAAAAAGAAAAACAACTTCATTAATTTGACAACACATGCGCATCATTCAGCAAACGTGATGCAAATACACAACACAACCAAATACATAAACGCGATGCGAATAAAAAACGATGCAAAAAGAAAAGCACACAAACCCCGAAAACAAATGCAAAAGAAAAACGCTGCATCCAGATTCCACAACGGAAGTTCTCCAGACAGGGAACAGCTAATCAGCTGGATTTTCGACCCCTTTTCTGCCTTTTTATTAGAGTCGGGTATGGCTGCATAGTAAAAAGAGAACTCCTGTCTCATGCCCTTATTAATAACATAATATAATATATTAGTAATATACAGTCTCTGCTCCCGTCTCAGCCGGGAGGCTGGTGCCGTGCTCGAGCTTCGACCTTTCAAAATAAAAGCTCGCGTTTGGTCGGCTCGTCTTCCTTTGGTGTTTTGGATGATTTTGAACTAAACAGTACGGCAATCATGCTAATGAATACAATAACTTTTTCAGGGATGTATTACTTACAACACAATGGAGCAAGCAAAGCAGTTTTGTGTTTATTTGCAGGCGGGATTTATTCAGTTTGATAAACGGTAAATTGGCTGGTTTTTTAAACAGGGAGGGATTATAAATAGTCTGTTTTTTGTATTTCAAGAGCGAATTGCTCCACAATATGAATACAGATTGGTCACTTATTTTGTTGTATAATCACAATATTACACATGATGAGGTCTACACTTCAGTGATGCGCTTTCGGACCTGGAAATTAAACCCTCTTATTTAATGTGGCTTAAACAAACGTCAACGTTAAACACTGATGCAGTTTTAAATGTTTTATTACCACGAGTTTACAGACACGTCTCTGCTGATTGAGTATCAGCTGTGACCCGAGCCGAGACACACACCCAACGAGAGAAAACATATCTCAAACATAGACTTAATATTTACAGTCTGTGAGCTCACCGTTGCACACCGTTCTGAGATTGAACGTCTCTCTCTCTCTCTCTCTCTCTCTCTCTCTCTCTCTCTCTCTCCATAGACTATGCTCTCCCCCAGCCCCCAAAAAAAAAAAACCAGCTGTTCCACTGCTAGTGTAATATTGTGATTATACAACAAAATAAGTGACCAATCTGTATTCATATTGTGGAGCAATACGCTCTTGAAATACAAAAAATAGACTATTTAAAATAGTCCCTCCCTGTTTAGTAAACCAGCCATTTACCGTGGGATTTATCAAACTGAATAGCCTAAATCCGGCCTGCACATAAAGACAAAACTGCTTTGCTTGCTCCATTGTGTTGTAAGTAATACATCCCGAAAAAAGTTATTGTATTCATTAGCATGATTGCCGTACTGTTTAGTTCAAAAACATCAAAACACCAAAGGAAGACGAGCCGACCAAACGGTAGGTTTTATTTTTTTTGAAAAGTCCCTCCAGAGGTCTGGAGAACTTCCGTTGTGGAATTTGGATGCAGCGTTTTTTGCATTTGTTTTCGGGGTTTGTGTGCTTTTCTTTTGCATCGTTTTTATTCGGCATCGTGTTTTATGTATTTGGTTGTGTTGTGTATTTGCATCACGTTTGCTGAATGCCCGCATCGTGTTGTTTCAAATTAATGAAGTTGTTTTTCTTTTTCATTGCTTTTTGTTTGCTTTCCTTTTTGCATGGTTTTTTAAATGCAGCGCGTTTGTATATTTGGTTGTGTTGTGTGTATATGCAGCGCGTTTGCTGAATGCTGCACATGTGTTGTCAAATTAATGTAGTTGTTTTCTTAATTTGCTTGTGTTTTGTCTATTTGCATGTGTTTTCTGAAGTTGCAGGGCGTTTGCCCCTGTCGGCCACCGTACTAGGATGAGTTAAACTGCAGAGATAACATTGTACTGTGTGTATGTGACAATTAAGAATAACGTTTAAGTTGTTTTTGTAAAATACTGACGCTTGGTCAGTGTCTCTCAGCGTCAGATACCGGCGCAAAAAAAATCACCCTTTAGCGTCTGTATGGAACGGAGCAGCAGCTCGACCGCGGCGCTGTAAGATGACGTAGTATTAAAGTGCTCATATTATGCTCATTTTCAGGTTCATAATTGTATTTAGAGGTTATGTCAGAATAGGTTTACGTGGCTTAATTTTCAAAAAACACTCTCGAGCTCTCTGTTTTAGCTACAGAGTGAGGCACCTCACTTCTGTTCCATCTTTGTTGGGAGTCGCACATGCGCAGTAGCTAGGTAAGGACTACTAGCCAGTCAGAAGCAGAGTATGAGGGGGTGCCCTGACAGTACCTAGGTAAGGACTACTAGCCAGTCAGAAGTAGAGCATGAGGGCGTGCCCTGACAGTAGCTAGGTAAGGACTACTAGCCAGTCAGAAGCAGAGTATGAGGGGGTGCCCTGACAGTACCTAGGTAAGGACTACTAGCCAGTCAGAAGCAGAGCATGAGGGCGTGCCACGCTAGCAGCTAGGCGAGCATTATACCGTGTGTTACAAAGTGACGCACGTTCGTCATGGAAGTAAAGGCTGGACGGTTGGTCGCGGCGGTGGATGGGTCAAACAACACAGGACTTTCACCCAGGAGACCGGGGGTTTGTGTCCCGTGTGTCAATGAAATGGACATTTGTAACCCCGCCCACGATCTTTTCCTAAACCTAACTGTCCCGTTCTCGTGCCGCATGTCAGTCAGTATGTCCCGACCCAGACCGTCATAAAATGACACCATGAGCCCCGATCAAGCGCATCGAAATATGACGCCAAAGGGCTAGACACTAAAGGAGACTCACAAACGCCAGTAAACAAACGCCAAAGGCACCTGACCAAGCGTCGCATTTTGACGCGCTGGGAGTGAGAATTTGTTGTCCTGTTGTCCAGTCCTCCAGAGATGAGGAGGTGCTCCAAAAACGAGCACATTTGAACTTTCCTCACTTGAAAATGATCTTAGTTGAGCGTTAAGATTTGCTTTAAGTGTTGAGGTAAGAGACCAGGAATAATAATCAATATATCAATATACCCGTTTTTATAAAAGTGACAGATAAAATGTGTGTATTTCGGATGTTGTGTACCCTACAGACAGAGTTCGGCAGGGGTCAGGTGACCGGGGTTTTCCTGTGCGAGTTTGTTTATGGCAGTCCTTCTGAAGTCTGACATACAGGAGGGGGATACTGTGCCACCAAACCTGGCAACCTCACTCTTGTCCGGTCACCTTTATTACCTGCTGCTACAGTCACCCCTAACACACACACACACACACACACATACACAGACACACACACTGTTGACATGGTGGTTATGTGGAGTTCTCTGTCCTATATTAACTGCAGCTTTTTGAGGCACTTGTGTATACTTTTCACTCCCTCTCCACTATATTACAAAGGAAAATATTGTACTTTTTACATTACATTTCTTCGACAGCTGTAGTTACTAGTTACATTTCAGATTTTGTTTTACATTTAAAATTTGAAAAATGCAGGCTCCCAACGTTGACCTGTGACCCCTTATAAGAAAAAGCACTGTATTGGATGTTTTTATTTAAATAACTGATGGAGACCAGAGAGGGGTTAAATTATATGCACGGCCCAAACTGCCAAACCTTATATGAAGTAGTCAAAACGTGCTCCACCTGTAATGGAGTATGTTTATATGAATGGATTGATACTTTTACTCAAGTAAAGGAGCTTCCACCACTGCTAGTGCAGTGTTTTCCCAAGGTTTACGGAAGACTTAGTCGCACATATTTAAAATATGACGTTTTTCAACAACAAAAAGAAGCTATTTCACATAATTTTAGGAGTGGCATTAGTTCAGTCTGTAGGGAGTTGGGTTGGGAACCGGAGGGTCACTGATTCAAGTACGAAGTGCGGACTGGTAGCTGGAGAGATGCTAGTTCACCTCCTGGGCACTGCCAAGGTGTTCTTGAGCAATGCACCGAACCCCCAACTGCTCGGGGTGCCTGTCCAACAACAGCTGCGCAGTCCTTCCAGAAAAAGAGTTTTTTTGTGATTGTTGCGTGCAAAAATCCTTGAGTATGAGGCACGTTTTCTAAAAAATTGCGATGGAATATGTGGGATATTTATGCAAATGTATTCAATAAAATTGCGGGAACTTGCAAAAACTGCGGTTTGATGAAAAAGAGAAAATAGTTGGGATTCCCCCAACACCCTGCTTTTAGATGATGTTCACGTGGCGTAATTACGTCACTTCATAACGTTCCCATGGCAACAGGGGAAAATGGCTGCTCTTGTGTGAAGTAAACACAACATTTTTCAACTTTCTGCTAAGATATATTATGGGACTTTTTTACAACGAAAATGCGGGGATTATGAAATCATGCAAGGCCTGCATATTTTGCGCGGAAATCGACAATTTATGCAGCGAAAGTGCAGCGTATTTGAAAAAATGGGGCCCCGCATAAATATGCGGACTTTGGCTGATTATGCATTGAATTATGCGAACGCATAATCGCATTTTTCTGGAGGGACTGGCTGCTGCCCCCTCACTCTGATATCTCTCCACTTGTGCATGTATAGGTACTGAGCATTTGGGTGTATTTCAGGCCTGTGTGTTAACGCCGGCTACGCACTGGATGCGTGGCGCGAGCGTGGCGTTTCTGTTGCGTGTCAGTTGCGTGGCGGCTGCGTGGCGTTTTCTATGTCTTTGCGCACCAGAAACGTGTCTGACGCGGCGCTGCTGCTGCTAGCCTTGTCTGTACACGCGACGGTCACAGAGCGATCTCTCTCCTCTCGGCTGTCTCTCTATCTCTCCGATAGAAAGAGACAGGCTGAGTTGGGAAAACTGTGGTAATTGTAGTCTATATGTATGTGTGTGTGTGTGTGTGTGTGTGTGTGTGTGTGTGTGTGTGTGTGTGTGTGTGTGTGTGTGTGTGTGCGCGTGTCTCTCTCTGTCCGTCTGTCGGTCTCTCTCTCTCCGTGTGCCTGATCGCGTGTCTCGCTGTGAGAAGTCAAGACAGCCTAAAGCACCACGAAGCTAGGTGTTTTATTTTGAAATGTGTTTTATTTTTGTAAAGCATCCGGCTGCACTGTGGTCTTCCTGTATGTGATAACCTGCCTGGCTTGACACATACGCTTGCACGCTACGCGCCCGGTGTGGCCGGACAGATTGGGTAACATGGGCGCCGAAATAAAAATAGCTGCGCTGCTATACGCGACGCTTACACGCAGACAGATTTAGATTCAATCTTTGCACTGATCCATTAATAACGCTTATGCAGTCAGAAGCATTTTGTTTGCTGAAGTGCTGCACAAATGATCATTGTTATTTAATGCGATGCACCCAATTGACAGTACAAATGTTTAATAACTCATGCGCTCATTATGGAGCATGTTTGTTTGTCTGCACACATCCCTTGATGTAATTAATATGACAAGTGATCCAAATTAAAGAGGCTGGGTGAGGAAAAGGAGAGCTCAGCCAACCATTTATCGGCTGATGAAAGATCAGTGGTGGAATAAGTATTTATATCCTTTACTTAAGCAAAAGTACGAATACCACACAGTAAAAAAATACTCTGTTACAAGTAAAAGTCCTGCATTGAAAATGTTACTTAAGTAAAAGTATACAAGTATCGTCAGGGAAATGTACTTAAATTATTCAAAGTGAAAGTACTCAATGCAGAAAAATCCTCACATTTTAGAAACTGGAAACGATCTGTCAAAACCACTAAGTAGTAACTAAAGCTGTCAAAGTGAATGTAGTGATGTAGTAAAAAGTACAATATTTCTCTCTGAAATAGAGTAGAAGTAGAAAGTGGCATGAAAAGAAAAGACTGAAGTAAAGTACCTCAAATTTGTACTTAGGTACAGTACTTGGGTAAATGTACTTAGTTACAATCCACCACTGTAAAAGAGAGATGTGATTTGGCCACAGTTCAGAGACGGGACGCTCTGCCTTGGAGTTCCAAAAAAGATCTCCACGAGACTGATTATCTGCGGGATAAAAAAACTAGTATTTGAGGATAAAGAGGCTAAAAAAAAGTAAAAGGATTAGACATACGTCAACCTGATTAATTCAATTGCTTTAGCTTTCGGGCCTCTCCTCTCCTAATGTATCTTTGAGCTTGACATTTGCAAAAGAAAAGATAAAAATCCCCCTTGAAAACATGCTCTAAGCAGACCATTTGAAGCTACGCTAACAGATTTAGCCCCTAACTTGTCTGTTGACTCACAGTTAGAGTGGAGAAAACTTTGCTTTTGGAACATTTCCAGCGTATTTTGCTTAAGGACACACTTTCTGTCAGGTTGTTGGCTTGTAAAATCTCAATACTTTAGGCTCTAATGATTAAACATTTAGTTTATTTGGTTTGACTAATGTGACTGAGAATGCTGAGTCATTGTTGACTGTTGATTATGTGCTGGACTTTAAAAGTTTTATGAGTGAAAGGCAGAAATGATATCTCCTACTGTATTATGCCACTTAAAGCTCCTATAATCAATCTTTTCCAACCTGATCTCACAGAATTCCCGAAAATTCCGTGATGGGCCCACTGAACAATTCCGTGAAATGAACACGGCCCCTTAAAATTCTGCGATGGGCCCACGGAAGAATTCCGTTTAGGAAAAGAAGACAGTTGGGTTTAGGAAACGTAACACACGATCCCCGGTCTCCTGGGTGAAAGTCCTGTGTTGTTTGACCCATCTAACCCCCCTACACAGATTTTGGGGCTGTCATACTACTCTCTACCGTAGTCGCTCTTAAGCTGCTTACACACTGACCAGACGGCCGACCGTTGACAGAAAAGCCAGTCAAAATGATCACTCTCCTTGTGTTGGTCCAAGAAGTGCCACAGAACACACCAAAAAGACGAGACGAAATACATCTCTATAACAGCAGGCGGCGCTAATCTGTATTGTTGCCCAAGAAATGAAAACCGGCAGCTGATTGGACGAACACGTCACATGGGTTTGTTTTCTCCGGAAATTCAAAGCCAGACTGTCATGGCGGCCATTCAGAATACGAGCTCATATTGTACTAAAATAGTTCACTGAAACATGTTTCTGAAAACATTTTAAGCGAGAAATAGGCCATGCAGTTCCTGAATCTGTCTTCATTTCAGCTCAACAAAGGTCAGTTTAAAAGATTTTCGTCAGATTTTGAGAGACTCTAGTCACCTCATTCTGCTCGCCATTTCCGGGTGAGTCCCGACTGCTCTGCCGCCGACTGAACATGTCAGGTCAGCCAAATAAACGCCGAAACTCTCTAAAACCTGAGGTTTCTTTAATTTTTTTCCCAGTTTGTTTGGGGAGTTTTTTCTTTTTCTAATTGTTGGGTCTAAGGACAGAGGGTGTCGTACTGTTTTCTGTACAAACTGCAAAGCCCCTTAAGGCAAATCCTTGATTTATACATGCACAAAATTTACTCGACGAGCTTACAGCAACCCTAGATATAAGAGTAAGCCGGATTATTAGCCTGAGTGTATAATAATTTCATAATAAAGATTTTAATAGTGGCTTTTGCCTATTTGACTTTTTGGGTTGGTCCAAACTATTTAGCGGAAAAAAATACAACTAATTAGCATTTTTCTTATTTCATCGCTCGTATTCTTCCTCCCTCTTGCGATGGTTTCAATTTCTTTTCAAATTGTAAAAGGCAAAATTAATTATGCATCCACTTTAAATGGGTGTATTTGCAAGAGCGTGCCTGATGGTGCTCATGTGCACCTGTGTGTCCTCCTCTGTGCCGCAAAGAGGAAGTGCTGCTCTAATTACTCCCAATTCCCAGCGGATGATCCCACCAGTTTACGCTCATCACAATACATTACACTCACATCCCTCTCTACTGCCACACCGAGCCCTTCTCTCTGTCTGTCTTATAGCGTGTTTACACTCCTTACTACAGCATAGTGTTTATTTATAACATTTCATTATGCATTTCTCAAGAGGATGCATTCAGTGCAATGGTTAACAACCGTTTACCGCCAGCCAGCAAACACACCCACCCACACACACACACACACACACACACACACACACACACACACACACACACACACACACACATACAATCATATACCTGTACGTGTGCTTGTAGTTGAGCCAAGAGTTTCTATGAGCTGAGTAGAAAAGAAGTACCTTCCGTTGCCAAGTCGTATCTAAGGGCCATCCTATTTACTGGAGAAGTGAACGTTTCCGTTGCATGAGAACCTAATGGGATGGGAATGATTGTACCAGGTATTAGACAAACCCTCAGGTGTTACCAAGAAAAACTATGTATTGTTTGAAAAAACTTTAGATTTTGATTGCAAAACACATGAAAATATATATGAAGGGTCTTTGCCAAGTGAAGAGTATAAGCGGTTTAATGCCCTTCAAGGTGTCCATCATCAGGGACCTTCAGCCATGCTGAAGGTAAGGTGGAAGGCCTACCTGTAGCCTGACTCCACTGTCGACCAGCTCCATGCTTGGAACGGTGTCGGATAGCCCCGATGCTCTGGTGTCAGTTCATTTGTAGACATATAAGACGCGGTCAAAACATGAACACAACTTGATGGGGGAAAGAAAAGGAAACATCACGCCATTCAGCAGCACATGTATTCCTCCTTGACTGTCTGTCAGTCTCCTTCACTTCCGCTCTGTAAGCTCTGTGACGCAGGTTAGCCCCACTCACTTCAGCCTGACGACCAATAGGAAAGGATTGTGACACAACATGATGAAAAACACGCTGGCTGCATTCTCATATCACACTAGATCTGCCTGTTCTGGCATATGTTCTCATGCAAATCTTTCATTTTGTTGGCCATATCAGTCAGCTCTAATTACAGTAACGCTCAATCTTTCGTCATATCTTTGTAAGGCAAACACTATTGCCACATCAAAGACTTTGCTGATGAAAAACACTCACCATAATAGACTAAAAATCTACTAAAAGGCCCCTGACAAACACCACAGAAATATATTGTAGATTAAAAGTGCAAAACAGAACTGACTTTGCTTTTATCTGGATCAAGAGGGGCACCTTCATTCAGAGAATGCACTGTATATACTGTAAGGACCCAAGGCTATCATTAGTGTGAAAGGGCTTTTACACATCAGTGAGCATTGTGCAGGATTACTAAGCGCTAACATGGTTCCACCTGTTATAAAATGCAGTTTTGAATGGCACAGTTGTGGGAACAAGTTTTTTTAGCATATACCTTCACTGCTGATGTTTCAATGAGTAAGAAACCCAATCCCTGCTGGTTACAAGGTTGGATGGGGAAAAATGAAAATGGATTATGCTTTGTGTTTGTGTTGTATGTTTCTGGTTGCAGCCTGAGTGGTTGGTTTCTAAAGGAGCATTGGCGCTTTACAGGTGATCAGTAGTGCACATTAATTGAGTGGCCAATAGGGCTGGTCGCTATGGAGAAAATCAGATATCGCGATATTATAGGGTTGAGAATTGGTGCTTTAACAAAATATCTTCACAATGAGATTCAAGATAAATAATCTTCAGTAATGTAGATATAATGACTAAGTGGGGAAAGGTAAAAATAATAGAACAGCTAGAACATTCTGGTAACACAGAAAATGACATCACTTTACTGTAATGCAGCCTTTAAAACCAGGAAAAGACAACACTTAAGCCATTTACGATATTACGATTTCCAAAATCTAAGACGATATCTAGTCTCATATCACGATAACAATATCATATCGATATATTGCCCAGCCCTAGTGGCCAAGAGTAGTAAACATACACATCTAGCTGCCTTTTAGCTCTGGGGGAAGACCCATCACAGATCTCTCAGGCATTGATGAACACCCTTCGTACTGAGCGCCACAGAAATGGAAAAACTGGTAGTTAGCATGCGGTGGTGGCCCTCAAGGCTGAAAAAAAAAATGAACAAGGAAATGTGTGACCTTAGTGGACACACAGTTTGATTGACAGCTGATCTGTCCTAATATTCCTAATCAGATATTTCCCACCAATCCTTGAAACCATCAATTACTTTGAATTAAGGACCGAAAATGTTTCATCTTTCAGCATTTTTCAGCACCTTCAGCCCTGAGTCCATCTCAGCTGCTGTAAATGGCTGTCCCTGTGTCTGTCAATCTGAATAATGCAAAGTGGGAAGCAGACAGCTGAGGGGCTTTGTAATACAGGGTGTCGCATCGGTCAGAAATAGACTATTACAATGGCTGAGTGCATCATGAATGGGTGTACAATACACTCCTGATTAACCGACATAATATGTCAGAGTGTGTTCTGAATGGGGAAAGAAAGAAAGAATGGAAGAAGGGGAATAAAAGACACTGTGATAGGGAGTAATGAAAGGGAGGAGGGTAAATAGAGGTTGAGAGATGTTTGACTTGTCAGCTAAGGGGGGAGCGGGGAGTGACGAGAGCAAACGAGAGATGACAGAGAGGGGTGTTTTCTTGGAAAGGACAGATGAGGAGATGGAGATGAGTGGCAGGAGGAAAGACAGAGCGAGCAGGAGGAGGAGGAGGAGAGAGTGACGAGGAGCAAAGCAGAGAGGGAGAGACAGCCTGTCTTAATGGTGAGTGTGAAACGAAACAAGTTGTCCAAGAAGATTTAGTCTGCCGAGAGTAAAAGGACACGTATTCCTAGAAACAAATATTCCCATTCAAACTTAAATTAGAAAAATGGATATTTTAAAGATTTTTAGGCTTTTATTGTTGACGGGACAGCTAAGATATGAAAGTGTCGAGGACTGAACCTCTGTATATGGGCGCATGCTCTACTAATTGAGCTACCTGGGCACCCAGAAAAATGTATATTTTTTAAAATATGTTTCACTTTCCTCTGTGCCAATTCCTCCTGTGACTGGATGTTATGTATCCCTGTGAAAATTAAAATCAGCTCCATTTGCGCTGTATATAGCAGTTATTTGTACAAGGAGCTATTAACGTTTATGTTCTAATGGCTCTTTTATGAGTCATGAATCATTTGCAGTATCTTCATTTCTTCTTTCTGTTTTTAATTCAGCCTCAAAAATGACTGTGAACGCGACAGATAAATGCTCTACCCCAGCAGTCGATACATTGTTTAGGCCTAAAATGTGGCTCAGATGGATAAAGAAATGATGCCTGTCACATCAACCTAGATCACGGTTTGATCCCGCTGCATTGCTTTCAGAGACCAGTGGTCTTGGTGAGACACAAAGCATCTTGAAGCTCTAAACGTTTGGCTTTCTGTCCAAGTGAGACACCATGGATTGCAATCAGACTTTTCTTTGGTGCAGCATGGTTGTCGAAAACAATGTTTTGCAAGTAATACGCCATCTCTTCAAGAGCTTTGAGTGCGGCAACCAAACTTTCTCCTGTGAATCTCATCTCTCGCTGAGGGCTTTCAGATGATTACGGGCATAACATAACCACAGGGCTATCGCAATAAACATAATGGTTCTATTCTGTGCTGTAGTTGACTGGGTACTCATAATGCCGCTGCTGGTGCATCTAACAAGCTCCTGCTAGGATGTTTGGACACCAACTATAGAGAATTCAGAATCGGCTTTAATGGCCATGGAAGTGTGAACACTAATTTCATTCCGGCTTTTTGTTGCTCTCAATGTAGATACACAGAAATAGACATACGTCTAAAAACCAGGACAACAAACAACTTCCTTTTCCTTTATTGTGTTATATATCTTTTTTGTGCATGTTATAGGTTTACAAAGTGAAGAGGTCCACCCCAAAGGGACTTCCCATCTCCAACAGAAAACACTGTTCACAAACTGCTCCAAACAGCTCTATTGTAGTCCAGCCTTTACTTCAGAGACAAACGTGGTCACTTTGGAACACACGTTATAATGCTCGCCTAGCTGCTAGTGTGGCACGCCCTCATACTCTGCTTCTGACTGGCTAGTAGTCCTTACCTAGCTACTGTCAGGGCACGCCCTCATAATCTGCTTCTGACTGGCTAGTAGTCCTTACCTAGCTACTGCGCATGTGCGACTCCCAACAAAGATGGAACAGAAGTGAGATGCCTCACTCTGTAGCAAAAACAGAGAGCTCAACACACAGGGTGAAAAGAGGAGCTGCAGCAACGTGCAGTACAACAAAAATATATATATATATTTTTTTATTAAACCATGTAAACTTATTCTGGTACAACCTCTAAATACAATTATGAACCTGAAGACGAGCATAATATGAGCACTTTAAGGTAAACTAAGGTATTGCAGGTGTCTAAACACAGATGCTAAAGCCTAGTACAGCCTATGTCTCGCTCTGGAAAGTTTGTGTGGCAGGCCCACCGACCTCCAAAAGGAGACAGTCCTAAGACAAGACATTCCCTTATCATGCAGCTGTCTACACTCCCTTGAATCTGAAGAGGGACACACATAATTATCCTTGAACAGGTCTGGTTATTAGAGTCTGGCCGAATATTCTCGTCCCCTGACCTGTGACCTCACTTTGGAACACACGTTATAATGCTCGCCTAGCTGCTAGCGTGGCACGCCCTCATGCTCTGCTTCTGACTGGCTAGCAGTCCTTACATACGTACTGCGCATGTGCGACTCCCAACAAAGATGGAACAGAAGTGAGATGCCTCACTCTGTAGCTAAAACAGAGAGTTCAACACACAGGGTGAAAAGACGAGCTGCAGCAATGTGCAGTACAACAAAAACAGGGTGTTTTTTGAAAATGAAACCATGTAAACCTATTCTTATATAACCTCTAAATACAATTATGAACCTGAAAAGGAGTATAACATGAGCACTTTAATATCTGATCAGCTTACCATTGCTATCTTGTTTAGAAATCTAAAATCTGGTGTGTGTAGGCCTACTAAAGCTAGAGGTTTTTAAAAACAGTTTGACTTATTCCTCCAATCCAAGGTGCGGTGTGGGTACAGCCCACAGTAATAACGATGATATTATTTTTAAAGAACAGCTTCTAGTGTATCAAGAAGGGGCTTGTTGATTTTGACCGACTTTCTATCAGCTATGCTGTAGTTAGCTAGCTAGGCTAGTCTTCCACAGTTTATCGGCACCATAAACCACACATAGCCTGTTTAAAAGAAGAGAGTCTTGCAACGAGCGACAAAAAACTGTGAAATAGTTGACTCATTTACAGGTTTGCCAGATAGTTAGCTCACTAGCATTTTTGATTTCGTACGTCTACATTTGTGTAAGTACTTTGGTTGTGGTTTTTATATAAGCTGCTACAAGGTTTCTACCACACCCTCCCGAGTTAGTGTATTTCTTCAATGCAATTTTTTTTTTAATGTTCTGTGAAACAAATAAACTAAAACTAGTTAGTTAGCTAACCAACTAACTAGCTAGTGAGCTAACTATCTGTCATCTTTACATTCAGGTACAGCATTTACCTTTCAACAAGTCCCAATTTGGGACCAAAAGTCTCGGCCGTTTGAAAATGCAGAAACATCTAAAAATCCACAACCACCAGCTGTTTGTCCAGGGTGCACCCAGTGTCCCAATTTGAGGTGTCCATGCAATACCCATGTTGGATAGCTTTGGCCTGAGATTCCAAGCAAACTGAAACTGGCTAAATGAACCTCTGGATAGAAGCTAATAGCTAATAGATGTATATTGCTGTGCTAAATTAGCCTGCTGCCTAGTTAGCTATAATTGGCTAGTTTGACCTGGTGTAGAAAATAGATCCCACCTCATAGGCACCACCTTTTTCTACCCTGGTAGTCATGTGTATATAAAGCACTATTTAAAGTTGTATTATTATATCAATATCGGCAGGCTAATATATTTGATTATTTGCATACAGCCAATAGATATCTGTGATGTTTGCAAAAGTGATTGGCAATTTAACTGCAAAACTCCCTTTATTTTGCTTTCAGAACAAAAAAGAACATTGGGTTTTGAATCCTTCAAAGCCTGTGGTTGTTATTTTACTCTACAATTAAACAGCTGTGACATTACATGTTAATTCTTTGGTCTCAGGGAATATTCCTTTGTCCCATGACTCTGACCTTTAACCTCCCTGGTTTACCGTCGCGTAGGATTTAAAGTTTATTCTGCCGTTGCACTCATTGTAAGTCACTTTTGAAAAGCCTGCGTGTTTTTTTTCACACACATCATTAGGCTGCAGCATGACACATCAGGGAACAACCTCTTTCAAATGACAGTTCCCTCACAAGCTACCAACTCATATATTAAAGAGACAGGATGACATTTCAAATAGCACTATGTTACTTTTTTCTTTGCCAGACAGAAGTTTAAAAAAAAAGAAGAAAAAAGTCAATGTCAGTGGAGGAACACCGGTGGAAATACAAGGAGTAAAAGAGCTGAAGAGATGTATCGGGACGTAGAAGGAAAAGGAGCCGAGAGATTCTCTCTTTGCTTCTGAAGGACAGAGGAAGAGTTGCAGACACTGCACTTCCAATCAGATAGGAAAAGACCCAGTCATCAAGGTTTAGACTGAATATATATATATATATATATATATATATATGTGTGTGTGTGTGTGTGTGTGGGTGCGTGCGTGTGTGTGTTTGCGTGTGCGTGCGTCCGAGACAGAAGCTGTCAGACCAGTGCTGACACACAGCAAGTCGATTTTAAATAATTTATGAATATGTGAGATCAGATCTGCAAATTGATGGATTCCGCAGTGAAATTAGAGAAGAAAAGCAGGAGTCTCGGAGCACGTTGAAGTCTGAGATGCTGTCAGTCATGAAAAACCTGCTTTGGTTATTTTACAGGGCTGTTTATGCCCTCTCATATGCTTAAAAATGCATTGAGAATATTAAGTAGTAGATGGACTAATGGGAGCAGAACTGAGATCGTGTCAGATATCAGGTTAAAGTAATTATCTTTAGAGATCATCAGATCAGAGCTGCCGGCATACACAGGCAACAGTATGCCTAAGCCAGGGGTCTGCAGCCTGCGGCTCCTTAGCCCCTCTCCAGCGGCTCCCTGTTGATTGGACAAAAAATGATATGAATAACGGTTATTTCACTTTACATTTTCATTTATCATTGTTGTAGGCCTAAAGGGATTCTTTCATATTCAACTGACATAGCATTTAGTTCAACTAAAATGTGCATCATAGCCTACGTACTGTACCTCTACAGCCCAGCACCTCATGCTCTAAGGCTCACATGTGTTTTGTGGCTCCAGACAAATTATTTATTTTTTGCTGAAAATGGCTCTTATGAATCTAAGCGTAAATTCTTCCAAGAAGACTTCAATAACCGCTCTCTCTTCCTAAGACTTTTCAGCTGGTTAGAGGCGTTCACTTTTCAGTAAACCAACCAGAATTGGCCACAAAATTCATGATTCAATCACAGCATTACATCCCTGTTAGCTGTCGTTTCAGGCAAAGCGTGTAACCCTCCTCCTCCCATTCCACCTCCAGTCACCATCACCCGCGGCACCCTGCGTCGACTCCTTCAGTCTGGTCTTCAGGCTCCTTTGCCGTCACCGCCAGTGTCGAGACTCCATCGGGGGGATATGTCTTGCTTCTCTACCCCTCTAAAAAAATATTTTATAACAATGGAGTCTAATCTCCAAAGACTCTTTATATTTCATATGCATATGTTCAATACATCTCTGCATAGCTGCAACGACGTCTCTCCTGATTGAATTGATAGTAAAGGTCAACGCAGTCTCATGAAGGGGTTCGTATCAAATTGTACAAAAAGTTCTACACAACAATTCGTATGATATCCTACGTGGCAACCGGTCACGTGACGACTGGTCACAAGACGAACGGTCACATGACCACCGGTCACATGACAGTTAGGTTTAGCTGAGGAAAGCTTACTGTGACCGGTGATGTGCTGGTCCTTTCAGAGGCCGTTACAGTTAAAGCTATAGTGCGTAGTTTCTGTCTCCCCCACGAGGAATTCTAAGTAATGACAACAAAACTGTCGGCACGGCCACATGATACAAGCCTTCTGTGATCGCACACAACCCCTCCTCCGCGCAGTTGCTTCTAACCAAGGAGAACAAGTTGCCGGGCGACATAATCTTCTGAACGCAGCCATACTGAGAAATCCAGAGAGAGTTGTGTGGAGCTGATGGTCTTCAATAGCTTTGTAGCAACTCATTTGGCAACGGCTTGAATGTAACGGACGTTCATTACACATCCATCACCGTTTGCTTTGGGGCGGCCACAAAACACACACACACACACAATTCGGACAGCTGAAAAAAATCATTGGTGCCCCCCCGCGCTCTCTCCAGGACTTGAACACGGGTAGGACCAGGAAGCGGACAGAGAACATCACCAAAGACCCCCACACATCCTGCACACACACTCTTTAACCTCCTCCTTCTCTACACATTACATACTTAGCATTCCAATATGCATCTTGCACACTACTTTGCACTATTACTTTTTGCAACTTACATCCCACTCCATGTGTACTTGTCTTCATATTATGTCTTATTTGTATATTTGTATTTTTGTATATTATGCTGATATGTGCCTATATGTATATTGTTGTCTATATTGTACAGTATGTGTCTATATATTTGTTAACACCTACCGAAGTCAAATTCCTTGTGTATGTAAGTATACTCGGCCAATAAATGTGATTCTGATTCTGATCAGATGACAATTAAGTTCATGCACCAAAACAAGTTAAGATTAGAAGAAGAAAAAAAAAAGATTGTGTTTAGTAGTACTCCCGAGACACAAACACGCATTTTCTGGGGGGAAAAGTCTTCTGTTTTCAACCCGACAGGAACTCTGCTCCTTCCTGCTTGAAAAGCCCTGTGTTTTATGACCCCCCCTTCCACCTTAACCACCTCCCTACGAGGCACTTCACGCTCTTATACATCAGCAGTCAATGTGGTGCATACAGCAATGAATATGTGGAATACATAGGGGTTACAGTGCTTTACTTTTCGTAGCGATATGCATGAATGGGTAATGAGAACAGCCTGTAAAGGTTGCTGAGCAGTTGAAAAAGTCCTGCTATATTCACATCTTGAAAGCGTGCTTTCTGCTCTGTTCTGCAAATGAAAAGGTGAACTTGTGCACTCCCAATAATCACACAGAAAGTAAGATAGAGATCAGTCTTATCTGATGCAAAAGTGGCAAGCAAGTACACGCAGCTCATGCAGCGTGGCTAAAGTTAGCACAGTCATCAAAATGGTATTACACCCGCTATTCTCAATGGAGATGGGAGGTTTACAGCAAGTAAACATCCTCAATCTCAGCACAATGTTTTCCAAATATTCTGCGCAGTATTTAAAAAAATTCAGAGCTGTTGAGCAGTGACATGAACCTGTGTGTGTGTGTGTGTGTGTGTGTTTGTGTGTGTGTGTGTGTGCGCAAATTGTAAGCATCTCAATAGCAGACTGGATGTAGCGGAGCTGAACCGTGCCAAATTCTGTGGCGCAGCCCGTGGGACTGGCTCTCCACACACACACAAACACACACACACACACACACACACACACACACACACAGACACACACACTCACACACACACATATACAAAAGACAGGTTGCCATATGGGATGTTGGTCCAACTTCAACATCCATCTTGACTGACACATCCTCCCCTGTGTGTGTGTGTGTGTGTGTGTGCAAGTTTAGAGCTGGATGAGAGAAACTAAGAGGAAGCAGATTGAAATGGTGGGCTGACGACAGAGAGAAAGAGAGTGTTGGGTATTAAGGGGATATAAGGTTGGAGGTCAAAATATGGGAAGTTTAGTTTTTTTTCCACACTCTCTTACTTTGGGAGCGCTTCATTTACTCCCCTCTGCACAGCAGGTGGATAGGAGGACGTTTGGGAACAAACCCACTGGTTCCAGGTGGTGAGAGGGAGAACACAATCAAGTGCATCTTAAGGAACTTCAGTAAGTGTATATTCAGACGTTTAAAGCCGCTAAAAACATTTTTACCTTCTGCACTTCAGCGTATGTTTGAATGCATGTTTCTGCGAATAGGAAATGTACAAATTCCTTAAAAAAATATAAGTTTGGCACTGGATATAATTACTTTGCATTTCCAGTATTAATTTTCCTCATTGTGGTCTGCCATGATATAACAGGTGACTGACAAGGGCTTTTCTATATTCAAATGTCAAAATCAATCCCTTTCTACATTTCTATTCAAATGAATGAACCAGAGGATCACCAAAGTCAGTAGGAATTATTCTCTGGGAACCCTGAACGTATGCACCAAATGTCATGCCAATCCATTCCAAAGATGTTGAGTTATTTTAGTCTGGACCAGAGCTGTGGACCAATCGACAAGCCAACATTTCCAACCCTAAAGCTTTCAGTAACACTTTACTTGAAGGTATCGACGTAATCGTGACATGACACTGTCATAACTACGACATGACACTGTCATGAACGTGTCATAAACGTTATAAAAAAAGTCACAAACGTTTATGACTTGTGTCACTAAGTGTCATTCGGTTTTTGTCACGACAAGTTGACATTGTTTGGGCTGTCTTGATTATGACAAGTTGACATTAATCAAAGCGACATTACCAGAAGTGGTCTTGGTCGTGACAACTTGACATTACATTAGTTTGGGATGTCTTTGTAACGACAACTCGAGATTAACCAGGATGACATAACCAGAGGATGTCTTTGTCATGACAACTTGACATAATGTCATCCTGTTTAATGTCAAGTTGTCTTAATAAGGACACTACAAAGAAATGTAATGTCAAGTTGTCATGACAAATACATCTTCTGGTTATGTCATCCTGGTTAATGTCAAGTTGTCATTACAGAGACATCCCAAACTAATTTAATGTCAAGTTGTCATGACCAAGACAACTTCTGGTAATGTCACTTTGATTAATGTCAAGTTGTCATAATCAAGACAACCCAAACAATGTCAACTTGTCATGACAAAAACCGAATGACACTCATTGACATAAATGTCATAAACGTTTATGACTTGTTTATAACGTTTATGACACGTTCATGACAGTGTCATGTCATGATTATGTCGATACCTTCAAGTAAAGTGTTACCCATCTTTCTTCATTCATAGAGACAATGAAACAAGCCATTTGATATACTGTACAACCTCTGCAAGTAAACACAACGTTTCTTTATTATCACAGTAATAAACAGCAAAAATGCTTTATCACCTTAAGAGTCTGGCAAAGATACTGTAAAGTCTCAACATCCCAGCGATGATTGGCTTTAAGTCAAATAGTTTTGAAAGAATTCAGATTCTTGAGACTTGATTCCATTTATTTATTTTTTTATTACAATTTGCAAACCGGGTCACTTTGGAGGAACATCCATTT